>NC_136776.1:24199265-24234265 GCF_947034865.1 Barbatula barbatula | reverse complement strand
AACCTAACCCTAACCTAACCCTAACCCTAACCCTAATTCGGCAAAATTCATCTAACCCCCCTCCGAACCAAACTCTAAACCTAAGGTCAGGAACCCTCTGAAATGAACACGAATTGCAACACATCTCATCGAAAGGCTCGGAAACAATTGTCGGACCGCGTTCCGTTCGAAAGGCGAGGGCGAGGCCTCTCCGACGAGCCTTCGTTCGTCTCTCTACGACCTTCCTACGCAGAGTTATGCCCACTTATTCCAAAAATAGCGCCGCCTGGCGGACAAACGTTATAACTCCGTGTAGGAATGGACTAGAAACGCGAGACGGGTGTTGTCGGAAAGGTCTGAATGACACCTTTCCAACGAGCCGTCGACCGACGCGGTACGACCTTCCGTGACGGATAGGGGGAGCCAAACAGAAACGGCTCTAGAAAAAATATCTCGGCCTAGGAAGGTCGCAGCGACGAGTGCTTGGTGTCGTTGGAAAGGTCTCGGCGAGTCCTTCGAGACGCGTCCAACCTCGTCCTGCTGCGACCTTCCTGGCCAGAGATACGCTTTTCAGACGCCTTTCTGTTCGGGGGTCTAGCTCGGCTTAGGAAGGTCGCAGCGACGCGTGCTCGGTGTCGTTGGAAAGGCCTGGACCTCCCCTTTCGAATGACACCTGGCTCTAGGTTCTACGATCTTCGCGGCCCGAGTTACGTCGACTCCAAATTCGTCTGTTTAGAGCGTGTTTTCAGCCAAGTACAACCCCTTGACAACACCTTTTACAAAAAGTGTCTCTCGAAAACTATACAGATCGACTCCAAATGGCCTGAAACGTGTAGAAAAAGGCTTTCTGGGTGAACGAATTTGCACTTTTCCACTTAGGAAAATTTTACAAACTTTTACAAAACTTCACCCTGGGGTGCACTTCCGAACGGAAGCTCGGATCGACTCCAAACCTTCACCATCGTGCTCGGCGACCTCGAAACTATATAATGACGTGCCTCGTTTTCCTTTTACACTTTCATTAAGGGGGGTGCACTTACTTATCTCGGCCGCTGGGGGCGCTATCGAGCTAAAAGTGAGCGCGTTCGAAAGGGCGTCCGCCAATTACTAGATATACGCAATTTCAAGTCTCTACCTACATCCCTTCGAAAGATAAGTGGGGGGGTGCACTTCACCAGGGGTGCAACCTTCGTTTTTTGCCCTACAACCTACTCTGGTAACCCTATTCTCATATCTGATCTATCCCCCATCCGAACCAAACTCTTACCCTAAGGTCAGGCACCTTCTGGTCGTTGGACAATTCGGCTAAATTCATCTAACCCCCCTCCGAACCAAACTCTAAACCTAAGGTTAGGAACTCTCTGAAATGAACACGAATTGCAACACATCTCATCGAAAGGCTCGGAAACAATTGTCGG
The DNA here is from genome assembly GCF_947034865.1 of Barbatula barbatula. Lineage (NCBI taxonomy): Eukaryota > Metazoa > Chordata > Actinopteri > Cypriniformes > Nemacheilidae > Barbatula > Barbatula barbatula. The sequence goes on along the minus strand of NC_136776.1, from coordinate 24,232,868 downwards.
ACCGCGTTCCGTTCGAAAGGCGAGGGCGAGGCCTTTCCGACGAGCCTTCGTTCGTCTCTCTACGACCTTCCTACGCACAGTTATGGCCACTTTTTCAAAAAATAGCGCCGCCTGGCGGACAAACGTTATAACTCCGTGTAGGAATGGACTAGAAACGCGATACGGGTGTTGTCGGAAAGGTCTGAATGACACCTTTCCAAATTCTACTGTTTAGAGCGTGTTTTCGGCCAAGTACAACCCCTTGAACCTTTTTACAAAAAGTGTCTCTAGAAAACTATACAGATCGACTCCAAATGGCCTGAAACGTGTAGAAAAATGCTTGGAAAGGGCGTCCGCCAATTAGTATATATATACACAATTTCAAGTCTCTACTAACATCCCTTCGAAAGATGTGTGGGGGGGTGCACTTCACCAGGGGTGCAACCTTCGTTTTTTGCCCTACAACCCTAACCCTAATGTTCAAGACCTGCAGTCACATCCAGCATGCTCACCACATCTGCAGACACTGGAACTATCACAAGACCTTAGCAGCACTTTAGAAACCCTGTGCTTAACTAATATGTAGAAACCTCATACTAACCAAAATGCAAAAACATCCCAACTCGCTTACCACACCTGTGGATGCTGGCCTTATCTAAATACATTTCCCAAAAACACCACTCCCACACAAACTCAACGGACTTTAAGACCCTGGCCAATACTCTTTATACAAAAACAAACAGTAAAAACCAAAATCTTGGAGACGTTATATTAAATGCATGTTTGTTACATAAGTACCTTTTGCTGTGGAAAAAATGTGAAAGGAAATTACACAAAACAAAAAACAATAGTTTCTTCTGCATGCTACCATTTCACCACAAAGAACATTTAATTCAGCAAAAACACATTACAATAAGAGACATAAACATAAATTAAAGTCTGTGATAAATGTGTGTTGTGTTAATGTAGGAGATTTAAATTGTTATAAAACTGCATTTAGCCTCAGGGTTTGAATATCCAAACGTCGCTTCAATCCAGGAGATGGTCAGGGCAGGCAGTAGTGGTAACCAAATCACAAGGTAAGAACATTACCAAATCGACTTCACCAATCCACCATGGTGCACAGCCATAGTTACAGGAAACAAACCAGGCTTATGTGGACAGGGGTAATGAGACACAGGTGAAAATAATTAGACACAATAAGTCCATGCTAAGGATTGTGGGAATAGTAGTCCAGAGTGAATATGGGGTCTGTGGGGAGTGCCCTCTTGTGGATCTGCAGCATGGGAGAAACAAAGCTTTTCAAAGCATTGAATCAATTGAACCCAAGGCAAAAAGACTTAGAGTAATAATAGGATATTCCAATTTAAACAGTACTCTTAAAATAATAGGAAAGCATCCAAATAGACTTTGTGACCAATGCCAAGTGGAGGAAACAATGTCACATGTGACTCTTTAGTGTAGCGAGTATGAACAAGGAAAGGATTGGTATGATGGAAGAAATGAAGAAGGTTAGAGTTTGATAAAACGAGTACGAGTACGTCGAGTACGCTGTGCGCGTTTATGCTGCCGCTTCGCATCCTGGTTTGTTTGTACTGTTTGTCCTGTTGCACGGGTTTTTTTTCCGTTTTTTTTTTCCGGTTATTTATTTATTTTTGTCATCGGAACTCTTTGTTGACTATTTCGCTACTCACTATTGGTCCCTGACCTGGATTGTTTTCTCTGACTACCCCGACGTTGAGAATGCTGTGCGTGCCTGTGTAGCTGCTTCGCGCCTGGTTGGACTATTTAATTTTTTCACTGCTGATCTCTGAACTGAACTGTTGATAAGTTTGCCATCGGGCTGCTGCGAGCTCTCTACCCTGTTACACCGCTACCACGCTCGGCTCCTCGGATGGGTGAGTTACCGCTCTCTCTGTCAGTTGCGCTGTTTGTTTACTGCTTACTATCTGGGTGCGTTGCCTCCTATTTAGTCTGCTGTTTTGGTGAAGTGTTATTCAGGGTTTGGCTAACGTGGTTCTGCTTGTGATTGGGCTCTCACTTTCTCAGTATTAACATGCTCTGGGCAAAAACATATTTTTCTTTTTTCCTCTGCCTCATTTCCTGTCCTGCGTCTGTAATGGATATAAAATATTTTTCATCACAACTGAGGGCCTTTAACTGCCACCCGCGTCTTGATCCGAGGACGTATGAATACTGTCAGCGACTTGGGATTCTTCGTCGCCCAAGATACATACACCGTTCGCTGCGCACATTCGTGAGTTCCTATTGTTCAAAACCTGATGCTCCTCCATGCATCTGGACCAACAAAAGACTATCGCCAACAACTAGACAACTACCTGCCGGTCCCACCATTTAGCACTCTCTGATCTACCTCACTGGAAGCGATCATCAACATACATCTATTTCGAACCTCTCGCATCATCACTTTGCACTTCTGAACTGTCGATCAATTACAGACAAAGCCTCTTATCTCAACGGAATGATCGCTGACAATAAACTTGACATTTTTCTTCTCACCGAAACTTGGCAAGTACCTGAAGATTTTCTATATTTAAATCTACTTACGCCAGATGGATATAAGTATCTGTCCAGACCGCGACTCCATGGCAAAGGGGGTGGTCTTGCTATCATCCATCGTGACAACCTCAGAATCAAGCAACTTGATTTTCATGACACCAATACTTTTGAGTACATGGTTTTGAAGGCGGACTCTCTAATAATAATCTTGCTCTATCGATCTCCTATGGTCCTGTCCAACTTCTTTTCAGAACTCAGTGAACTGTTGACCCTTGCCTGCTCATTGTCATTTCCCATTTTACTGCTTGGTGACTTTAATATTCATGTTGATGATGTTTGCTCTAGCACCAGTCAGTTACTTTCTGTCTTTGAATGTTTTAATCTGACTCAGCATGTTAATCTTCCTACGCATTCACGTGGTCATACCCTTGATTTGTTCTGTACATCAAGGGCCAATATATCTTCCATCGCCTCCACTGACACTGGCATTTCTGATCATAAATTTCTTGATTTTAGCTTCAGCCTGCCCACCCGTAAGAAATGTTCAACAACTGTTATATCCTACCGCAATCTCAAAGCTGTTGATACGGCATCGTTTTGTTCGTCCATTGCCTCTTCTAATCTCTATGATGTCTTCGATATCTCTTCTCCCTGCCTGATATTTTCAAGCTATCACTCCACAATCTCAGATATCTTAGATAAGCATGCTCCTGTTAAGATCAGAAGGGTCCCTTCCACACATTCGTCTCCTTGGTACACTCCTGAGCTTCGCATCTTAAAGGCCACTGGTAGACGACTTGAGCGTTACTATAGGAAAACTGGCCTGGCTGTTCACCATTCAGCTTTTTTTGAACATGTCAAAAACTACAACTCGGCCCTGAACTTGGCACGTTCTAGTTTTATATCTGATACACTTAATAAATCAAGCAACAGGCCAAAAGCATTATTTAACACAATAAACAAACTTACCAAACCTCCATCTTATGTCGCCCTAGCTTCTGATGAACTTTGCACTTCATTCTTGGCTCACTTGCTAGAAAAGACAGATGCTGTAAACCAGTGCCTGTCTAATGATGCCACGAATATTAGATATCTGCCGAATCAACCTGGTCAATCCCTGCCTCTCTTTTCTCTGACTTCTCCTTCCTCAGTCTCTGAGTTAATCCTGAAATCCAACCCTTCATCTTCTCGTCTCGACCCTGCTCCTACTCCTCTTCTGAAACTTTGCCATTCAGTTATCTCTGCACCTATATCTCACTTCATCAATGCATCTCTTACCTCGGCTATATTCCCTCTGCCACTCAAAACTGCTGCTGTTACCCCTGTTCTCAAGAAACCCAACCTTGATCCCTCAGTTTTATCTAATTACCGTCCTATTTCAAATCTACCCTTCATAGCTAAATTATTAGAAAGTACTGTTGCCTCCCAGCTCCAGTCTTTTCTAGTAAAAAATAATCTTTTCGATCCGCTTCAATCTGGTTTTCAGAGATCCTCCGCCGACACAGTTTTAATTATCATTTTTATGCTGATGACATTCAAATATATACTACCTTTACATCAACTCTATCTATCACACCCGACAAAATTTCTACTTGTGTGCATGAAATAAAAGATTGGCTCCATTCAAATTTTCTAAAACTTAACATGGACAAAACTGAGATTATTTTCACCGGACCTCCGTCAGTCATCCAAACTATCATCCATGCTTTTGTCACATCACGACTTGATTACTGCAATGCACTTTTCATTGGCTTATCTGTCAGCTCCATTTTCAAATTGCAATATATCCAAAACTCTGCTGCTAGAATACTAACCCACACCAAGCGTTCTGCACATATCACCCCAATTCTGCATGATCTTCACTGGCTCCCGGTGGCTTACCATATTAAATTTAAAATTCTCCTTCTCACTTTTAAATCTCTGCATGGCTTGGCTCCTCATCTCTTCAACCTGCTCCTCCCCTACACTCCGACTCGCACTTTACGATCCTCTGACTCTTGCCTTCTCGTTGTCCCTCGGCATCGCCTTGCTTCAATGGGGGGCCGATCATTTAGTGTTGTTGCACCCAAAATGTGGAACTCTCTCCCCCGATCTCTCTGTTCTGTTAACACTATCTCTGAATTCAAACCCATGCTCAAAACTCACCTTTTTTCAGAATGTCACAATTCATAATTATTATTTCAATTTTTTATTTTTTATGTGCTGCCCATTCACCCAATTCTTATCTACTGTTGTTTTGTCTGCTGTCTTTGTCAACCGCCTTTTTTTTGTTGTTTGTTTATTGTAAAGTGTCCTTGAGCTCTGGAAAGGCGCTATATAAATAAAACGTATTATTATTATTATTATTATTATTATTAAAAGGGGCAAGTGAGATCAATAGCAGAGTTTTCTTTGATTTTATAAGGAAAGACTGGGCTAATGGATAGAATATAGCTTAGAACTATAGCTTAGAGGTGGCGGTGATGCACCTATTACGTTGGATGCCAACAGACGATAAAAACCCTGGACCCCAAAACCAGTCATAAGTAGCACAGCATGTTTGTAGCAACAGCCAACAATACATTGTATGGGTCTAATTTATCCATTTTTCTTTTACGCCAAAAATCATTAGGATATTGAGTAGTGATCACGTTCCATGAAGATATTTTGTACATTTACTACCGTAAATATATCTAAACTTAATTTTGTGAATGGATCCCATTTAGCACCCGTTTAAATAGTCACCGCTTGCCACTGACATATATATGTGGGTTTATGCCAAAGTTGGTTGTAAGTGCCACACAAACTGCTGCCATTTGTCTGCAATAGCCACATCCATACGATAAATCCCCATGGGGGGCATATGGAGGTACAGAGTTTACAGTTTTCAAAAGATCGAAATACAAGTTAAACTGGCTAACTAGTATTAATAATAATAATGCTTAAAGTACTATTTGCAGGTGTTTATGATAAGCCACCACTGTGTGGCTTAAAATGTATTGTTAATAAGATAGCTCAGAGTTGAGTAAAAAGATTGTGTTCAAGTTCACTGGATGGCATTACCAATAGTGCCATGGAAAAGGAGCTTCTCTGAATGCATGCACAACAAACAGTAATATGCACTAGTATAAAGGTGTACCAAATATAATGTAGACTTGAATCATTTCAAGTTTATCTTAAAAACATTATAATATAATATTTCGGCATTAAATGAACAACATGGACAGCGGTATAAATATAGCATTTTTAATGGATACATGTAGTAAGTTGCAGTACATGTAAGTCATATTATATGCTTGCTTGTAGGTCTTATGGTGTCTCAGCTTCATTCTTCATCTTTACTCTTCAAATTAATAAGATTAGGACAAGAATCCATTCAGTTGGTTATCAGAGATTATCAGACTACAATTAAATCATTTAACATGTAATTTTAGCGCTTTGTGTGAGGTTACCTTCCCAACGTCACGGCTCTTAGCTCTCAGCTTGTTGACCTGGGACTCTGAGATGTCAGCACGCTCCAGTGCCTCTTCCAACTCATGCTGGACCTTCCTGTACCTGGACAGGTGAGAGTTGGCCTGCTCCTCCTGTGATGGATGTCCATATCACAGGATTGTTTTTAGGACAGTGGATGTTTTGAAAACATTTTCAGATCAGGGCATGAAATATTAGACTCACAGCTTCTTCAGCCTGACGCTTATAGGCCTTTACTTTCAGCTGCAGTTTGTCCACTAGATCCTGGAGTCTGGTCACATTCTTCTTGTCTTCCTCAGTCTTTAAGTGTAATTAGTGTTGCTTCTCTTATTTGATGAATACAAGTGATGTAAGGTGATAAATCACTAATTCCAGTTGTTTTACCTGATAGGTGAGCTCCTTCACTCTCCTCTCATATTTGCGCACTCCTTTAACAGCATCAGCACCACGTCTCTCTTCAGCCTCAACTTCAACCTCTAACTCACGCACCTTCAGTAAAAGCATTATTGTTTTTAATCCAATAAACCTCTGCATTATTCAGGATGTGTGAGAATCCATAAATCTGAGCTGCTAACCACTCAAAATTACCCTGGCCTCCAGTTTCTGGAGCTGTTTCTTTCCACCTTTCATGGCCAGACTCTCAGCCTCATCCAGACGATGCTGAAGGTCTTTGACAGTAACCTCCAGATTCTTCTTCATCCTCTCCAGGTGAGCACTGGTATCCTGCTCCTTTTTCAGCTCCTCTGCCATCATGGCAGCCTAAATTAAAAGCAAGTGAAAATTAACTATAACAAGAACACTAAAATCCACAAAATAGTTAACAAGCAAAGAAATAATAAATATTGTAAACACTTACATCAGTAATGGCCTTCTTGGCTTTCTCTTCTGCGTTTCTGGCCTCCTGGACTGAATCCTCCACCTCACCTTGAACCTGGACCAGATCCGCTTCAAGCTTCTTCTTTGTGTTAATAAGACTTGTATTCTGTGAGACATTAAGAGTGTTAGTCTAAATGTATCTCACTGTCATCTTAAACTCAATTTGTCCAGTTTAGTGCTATAATATGCTTTCCTACTTGAGAATGCAACAGTCCCACACGCTCACTGGCGTCCACCAACTCCTGCTCGGCCACTTTACGGCCTCTCTCGGTTTGCTCCAGTGTAGCTCTCAGCTCCTCGATCTCTGCTTGCATCAGGTTATTCCTGCGCTCCACCATGGCAACCTGCTCCTTCATGTCTTCTTGTCCTCTGATGGCTTCATCAAGGTGCAGTTGGGCATCCTGTAGCAGGTTAAGTGGGTCAATGTTAGACACTTTGATATGCTTTGATTCTAATCTACTGTAGATACAGTATTTTGTAAAGAGTTTTTACAGAAAGAAGAGTACCTTGAGTTGGCCTTGGACGTTCCTGAGCTGTTTCTGGGCCTCTGCGGACTGGCGGTTGGCATGGCTCAGCTGAATCTCCATCTCATTGAGATCTCCCTCCATCTTTTTCTTGACTCTCAGGGCATCGTTTCTGCTCCTGACCTCAGAGTCTAGAGTGCTCTGCATGGAATCGATCACTCTTTGGCTGTTCCTCTTGATCTGTTCAATCTCCTCATCTTTCTCAGCAAGCTTTCTGTCAATCTCACTCTTGACTTGGTTCAATTCCAGCTGGACACGAAGAATCTTGGACTCTTCATGTTCCAGGGTGCCCTAATAAACATTAGTAGGGTTTTATTAACACACTAGAAGGATGACTCACAGTGTAAGTAATAGATTTTTCTATGGGTTAAACGTAGCAGTACCTCAGCTTCCTCCAGTGCAGTCTGGATCTCTGCCTTTTCAGACTCCACAGTCTTCTTGGCTTTCTCCAACTCATGAATGTTCTTTCCAGTCTCTCCAAGCTGCTCAGTCAGGTCAGAAATCTCCTCTTTAGGTAAACAAAACAATTATAAAAATTGTTGTTTCTTTCAAGATATGCCATTTGAAAGTGTCATTTACGTTGCAGATTCTTGTTCTCTCTCTTCAGAGTCTCCAGCTGGTCGAGAGCTTCCTCGTAGGAGTTCTTCATCTTGAAAAGCTCAGTGCTGAGAGAACGAGCTTCTTTCTGAGCACCTTCTAACTCAGCCTGGCCTTCTTCATACTTCTGTTTCCACTCTGCCAGGACCTGACAATTATGTAAGTGCAATGATAGTTAAATGGCCATTAAAGGATAAATCAAAGGTCATCAACTCTAAGTTTAATGGATCAATTTTAAATGCGCACATGACTCATGTTTTTCTTACTTTGTCAAAGTTTCTCTGCTTCTTGTCCAGGTTGGCAGCCAATGCATTTGCTCTCTCTACATCAATCATGAGGTCCTCTACTTCACCCTGCAACCTTTGTTTGGTCTTTTCCAGAGAAGCACACTTGGAGTTCACCGCCTCAATAGATTCTTCAGCTTCCTGCAAACGCTGGGCCAGTTTTTTCCTGGGAAAATCATAGTAAATGTTGATATGGTAGTCACATCAAGTATGGTTGCCTTGAGACTTTTTCTTTGCATACTTGGAGTCTTCAAGCTCTTCAGTGCGCTGGATGGCATCAGTCTCATATTTGGTTCTCCACTGAGCCACCTCACTGTTGGCCTTGGACATTCCACGCTGAAGCTCGGCTTTTGCCTCTTGCTCCTCCTCAAACTGCTCTCTGAGCAAATCACAGTCATGACGGGCAGACTGGACCGTATGAGCCAGAGCGTTCTTGGCCTATAAGGCAGAATGTTTTAATTCTTGAGTGTTCAACTTTCTATGCAGTGCTTTGGGAATTTTGTGAAACTTTACCTTTACTTCTTCTTCATTGTGTCTCTTCAGTTCCTCTATTTGCTGTGTGTATGCTTGTTTTCCTCTATTTAACTGTGAAACAAGCGCTTCTTTCTCCTCCAGTTGCCGACTAAATTCACCTTGAAAATTCAATTTTAAAGTCACCGTAAAATGTCATGTAGAAACAATGTTACTTATTTAATAATTTTTCATTGTGTTGTGTACTCGTGTCTTACCATTCTCAGTTTGAAGTCTTGCACGTTGGGCAGACATGTCATTTAACTGACGAACATTTTCATCATTTTTGGCCTTGAGTTCGCACAGCTGGTCTTCAAGAGTTCTGCACATTTTCTCTAAATTAGCCTGAAAGAACACAGTTGTTTTAAACGTTTACTTTATTTACTGTCCATTTAATGTCACATTGTTGTGATTACCTTTGATTTAGCCACAGCCTCCATGTTGCTTGTTAAGTCATCAATCTCCATCTTGTATTCACTCTTCTCTTTCTCCAGTTTCTGCTTGACACGCTGAAGGTTGTCGATCTGTTCTCCGAGCTCGGCCACGCTGTCTGCCTGCTTCTTCCGGAGAGCAGCTGCTGTAGCCTCATGCTGCAAGGTGGACTCTTCCAGATCACGACGCAACTTTTGGAATTCTGCTTCACGCTTCTTATTCATCTCAATCTGGGCAGAGGTGGCACCACCAGCTTCCTCAAGCCTCTCGCTGATCTCCTCAAGTTCCCTGGAGAGATCGGCTCTCTGCTTCTCCACTTTTGCACGAGCGGCGCGATCGGCCTCGATTTCCTCCTCCAGCTCCTCAATACGGGCCTAATGTTTAAACATTAACTTAGGTTTTCATACTGAAAATGTGATTTTCTTTTTCCAGGTTCAATTGCTTCGTAATACAATAGAAGATTACCTGAAGTTCTTTGATCTTCTTCTGAAACTGTGCTCCCAAAGACTGTTCATCTTCAATCTTGCTGAGAAGCTGACTTATCTCAAAGTCTTTCCTGTCAAAAAAAGATTGTTTTGTAAGTGGTCAATTTAAACAGGTTACTTAAGATACTGGAGATATCTTTAACACTCACTTTTTTATCTTTTCATCTGATTGTTGTTTGTCGTTCTCCAGGTCCATTATGGATTCCTGGGCCAGTTTCAGGTCACCTTCAAGCTTCCTCTTGGATCTCTCAAGGTCCATACGGAGCTTCTTCTCTTGCTCCAGTGAACCCTCAAGCTAATGTTACAAAAACAGCGCATTTAACTGCCACACACAACAACAGATCAATGGAAATTCAGCTAAATAATCATCATGCCAAACATCTTACATCATCCACTTGCTGCTCAAGTTTTGTCTTGGCTTTAGTCAGAGTGTTGACTTTGTCTTCCTCTGCCTGCAGGTCATCAAGTGTCTGCTGGTGAGCCTCTTGAAGGGCTTTCTTCTCTTTGGTCAGCTTAGCAATGCTCTCATCCTGAGAGGCCATCTCCTCAGTCAGGTTTTTCACCTAAATACAAACATTTGTTCACTGGATTCCTTTTCAAGAGACTGAACAATGAGTTATCTATACAATATATGTGATTGAAATGTCTACCTTGTTCTCAGTTGCATGTTTCTCCTTTTCCACTTTGGCCAAGGTGAGCTCCAGGTCATCAATATCTTTCTTCAATTCAGAGCATTCATCCTCCAGTTTCCTCTTTTTACCAGTGAGTTCAGCATTGATCTCCTCCTCGTCCTCCAGTCTCTCGGTAGTCTCTTTGAGTTTGGCCTCAAGCTGGATCTTACTTTTGATGAGACCTTCACATCTCTCTTCAGCATCAGACAGATTCTCGGATTCCTGTCAATTTGGATCAAGACATGTTTAACTTCTGGAAGTTTCTTTTTTAAACCCAATGAGATCTATAAATATGTGGTTTCAATACTCACAGATGCTACTTGAAGTTGAAGGTCGTTTTTCTCTTGCAGGAGTGACACCATCTTCTCCTCAAGCTCCTTCTTTTTCGCTAGCGCCTTTGCTAGATCCTCCTTTGTTTTTTCAAAAGTTTCCTTCATAGCTGCCATTTCTTTCTCTGTCTCTGCACTCTTCAGAAGAGGCTTGATCTTGAAGTACAGCTTCATCCATGGCCAGTGTTTCACATTCATGAATGAGCGAATGTTGTACTGGATGGAATAGATGGATTCTCTGTGTAGAGTGTAATCAGTTAGTATCACTCATTATAACCATTTCATTTTATTTTACTTGTAAACATTATACCTTCTCTCCATCATTTTGACAAACTCTTTCCTCATCAAGAATCCACGGCACAAAGCCTGAGTCATGGTAACCAGCTGTACTAGTTTGTCATCTCTCATTTCCTCAAGGGTACCCAGCAGACCAGCTTTGAAAAACACCTAAACAATATTTTAAAGATTTTACTGCTATAACATTAAGAAGGTCATTCTCCTTTGTGTAGATTTAACCTCACCTTGGTGTGGCCAAACTTGTACTGGGTGTGATCAACATCAATAGAGCCCAAGAGTTTCTCTGAGGCCTTTTTGTTGTCAATGAACTGTCCCTCTGGGATGACACTAGCATTTAATACTTTGTATCTGGAGGACATTCAAGAATAAGTAATGTTTTAATGAAGCTATAAAATTATGAAAATGCGGATGAAAAGATGGGTTGGCACACATCATATGTAGCTCAACTGAAGTAGTGCAAAGATTACAAGATGGGATATTTACAGTACCTCTGCTTGAAGTCACCATAGAGAATCCTGCTGGGGAAACCCTTTCTGCAGATTCTGATACCCTCCAGGACACCATTACACCTCAGCTGGTGAATAACCAGGAAGTTCTCCATCAGGCCTGGAATAAATACATTCTTTATAGATGTTTTTAAACAAGAGCTACCTTTAAACATTCAGGGAAATGGTTTACCTGGAGTCTTGGACTCATTGGGAATCAAGCAGCGCACAAAGTGGGGGTGAGTGCTCCTCAGGTTAGTCATCAGCTTGCCCAAGTTCTCCTGTTATATTGTTCATATCATTAGCCTTAAAGAGGTTGGTTTTAATTGTGATGAGCTTCACTGTCACCAAAAGACACCTCATACCCTAAACAGCGCGGAGACGGTCTGGAAGGAACCGCCCTTCTTCTTGCCTCCTTTCTTTCCACCACCACCTTCAGCTGAGGAGAAGGGTTACATATAGCTTTATGTTTACTAGTCAACAAAGGAACAGTTACAGTCAAACAGAATGTGCTGTAACGTACTAGCAACTACAAATACATTCTACGCTTGGTTTGGCATTCCCAATAAATTCTTGTTTGAACCATCAGAAGGTAAATTATTGCATGATTATCAGTTATACCTTCAGAAGATGCATGAGCGGCATACAGGAACGAAAGAAGTTTGATTGATGACTTCTGATAGAGCTGCACAACAGAGTCATTCAGTGGATCTTTGTTCTTGTCCAACCAGCCAGAAATGTTGTAGTCGACAGTGCCTGCATAGTGCACCAGAGAAAAGTGAGCCTCGGCTTTGCCTTTGGCAGGTTTGGGCTTCTGGAAAGCTGCAGTTTTGCCAAGATGTTGATCGTGAAGCTTGTTTTTGAAGCTGGTGTCTGTGGCTTTGGGGAACATGCACTCCTCTTCAAGGATGGAGAAGATGCCCATTGGCTAGAGGAGAAATATTTAAGCTCAAGTGCAAGCCAAATAGAATTGTCATTTAGTATGTTGAGGTGTAATATTTGTTGAAGTCTTTTGTACCTTCTCAATAAGCTCAATGCAGGCAGCTAAGTCCATTCCAAAGTCAATGAACTCCCACTCAATGCCTTCTTTCTTGTACTCCTCTTGCTCCAGCACAAACATGTGGTGATTGAAGAATTGTTGCAGTTTCTCATTTGTAAAGTTGATGCAGAGCTGCTCCAGGCTGTTGAACTGACATTTCAACGCAATCTCAAGTTCTCATGACTATCTCAAACACTTACATTCAGATGCTAAGAGAGATATTAACAACTGATGCTCACATCAAAGATCTCAAATCCAGCAATGTCCAGGACACCAATGAAGAACTGTCTGGGCTGCCTGGTGTCCAACATCTCATTGATACGGATGACCATCCACAAGAACATTTTTTCATAGACTGACTTGCAGAGAGCTGAGACTGCATTATTCACCTGGGAATTCAACAGAGTATGCAGATCATTATTTTCAGTTGTCATAAACATCACTGTTTTCCCCTTTTAACCGCCATTAATTGTGTTAATTATTACCTGTGGAACGGTTTGGCCTTTGGTCACAAACTCATTTCCGACCTTCACTCTGGGGTAACAGAGAGCTTTTAGCATGTCTGCCGAGTTCAGGCCCATGAGGTATGCGATTTTATCGGCCACTAAAGAAAGCATAGTTATCATATAATGGGTCAGCGATAATGTGAATGATTGTATGATGAGTGTAAAGGCTTCATCTCACCTTCAGTGCCGTCAGGTTCAGCCTGCTCCTCTCTCTGCTTCTGCTTGAACTTCATGTTACCATGATGCACTACAGCACCTGTCAGCTTGTAGATGCCTATTTTCTCTTCAGCGGTGAATCCCAGAATGTCTATAGCAGTCTGCAACAACGTTTAAATATACACACATTAGAGAGCACAAAAATTACTTTAAAGGCATATATTAATGCTGTTGTGCGCGTACATCAGTGGCGATGAACTCCTCCACATCATTGATGCTCTTGACAGTGATTTCACCCTGACTGATCATTGGATAGTCATAAGGGTTTGTGGTGATAAGCAGGGCCTCTTGAAAGAATTCACATTCATTAAATTATTACTGCTCTTAGATGTTGTTTTATGCAACACACACAGCCGTAGATTTCTCACCCAGCAGCTCTGGTTTGTGTCCAGTCATGAGCTGGTAGAAGATGTGATAGCTCCTCTCAGCAGACAGCTGGAACGTGACTCTTGACTTTTCCAGTAGATCTTTAGAGGATAACATTTGCTTTACTTAACAATATGTTGGTCCAACAATAAAACACCTATGTTTAGTTGAGAACAATGCAACTCACATGTTTCAATATCAGCTGAAGCCAATTTACCACTTTGTCCAAAGTGAATCCTGATAAACTTACCCTAAAGAGACCAAATTTTTTGGAATAGCTTTAATAGAACTTGAAATAATTTAATATATTTTTAGAGCAAAGTTAATACAAATATAAACATATTACTGAACACATCTGACCACATAAACTTACAAAACGGGACGAGTTGTCATTCCTCACAGTCTTGGCATTACCGTAAGCCTCCAGCAGGGGGTTTGCTGCAACGATTTGATCCTCCAGTGAGCCCTGAATGTAATTCAGAGAATGATAGGTCATTAATAAAGGAAAGCTCCAGCATTGTAATCAATAGGTTATCTTCAGGTTTTGGCTTACCTGCATTTTTCCAGCAGCAGGTTCTACTTTCTTGGCTCCAGACATTGCACCAACGGTGGCAAAGTACTGAATGACACGTTTTGTGTTCACCGTCTTTCCTGCACCAGATTCTCCACTGGAGGTTCAAGAAGATCATTATTCACCTAACTTCTATGTATTTTACATTAATAATTAGAAGAATGAGATATAAAAACATGAACTTACGTGATCAGAACAGACTGGTTCTCACGATCTGACATAAAACCATGAAATATTATTAAGGGTTCAAGTCCCTTAGTATTACAAAAGCTTCACTTTCTGACAGTAAATCTTTAACAGCAAATAAATGAATCCTCTTACCTGTAAGCATGAACTGGTAGGCGTTGTCAGAGATGGAGAAGATGTGGGGTGGGGCTTCAATTCTCTTTTTGCCCCTGTAACCCGCCACAACAACTGCATCGTAAACCGGCAGCCACTTGTAGGGATTGACAGTGACGCAGAACAAGCCGGAGTAGGTCTGAAACAGAGATGACGGCCCAGTGTTTCAGTGCAACATCATCCTCTTCCCAGGAATAAAAAGTGTTTTGGTTGGACTTACGTAGATCATCCATGCTGCGTAACGCTCTTTGAGGTTATACAACACGGCAGGCTCATTGAGGTGGGTCATCATGGCCATGTCCTCAATCTTATCATACTTGGGAGGATTCATGGGGAAGATTTCATCTTCTTTTACCGTGAGCGTCTGGCAACAAACAACACCAGCTATTAGGATGTGTATGATATAACAGACAGTAGTTCCTGAAGATTTATTATTTTAACTTACCTTCCCACTGTGAGTTTTGACGGTAGCTTTGCCACCCTCTTTACTAACAAGAGTACCCTTCAGGTACATCTCATCTGCTTCCGTCACAAAGTAGGCTGTTTTGGCATCAAAGGGGGTGTTCTGAGCCTCAATTCTCTCTCTCTCTGGCTTGCGGAGGTAAATGGCCGCTGGGCCAAAACACTCCATTTCCCCATCTCCCATGATGACTTTTTTCTGTTAAACATATTTAAGATATTTTATATTTAAGATCACTGTTGGCAAACTCAATTCCTAGAGGGCTCTGCAAAGTTTAGCTCCAACCCTAACCAAACATGCCTGATCCAGCTTATCAATGTCTTCAGTATTACTAGAAACCTCTAACACCATGTCGCACAACACGTCCAAAGACAATAGAACCCATTAGAACCCAGTATAATGTTCTATTTTGTCCACTCTGGATGCGGCACACGACAAACCCATTAGGAACAAGCTGGTTATCGCGTCACTGTTAAAGATGGTTATTAGGCAGGCCAACTTCTCACAATATTCTTTCTAGAATTAAATAGTTCACATTAAAATGAAAATTCAATTCAATGTCAACATTTGCACACTCTGTAATCAAGTTGTTCTGAACCTATTTGACTTCTTTTGTTCAGCTGATAAAAAGATATTCAGAAGTATGTTTGTTACCGAACAGCTGTGGGGCACCATTGACTACCAGGAAAATAACATCTATGATAGGTCATGGTGCCCCAGAACTGTTTTTTTTCCCACATTCACAACAGTTTCCTGCAGAAATAAGAAAGTCATAAAGGTTTGGAATGACATGAGGGTGAGTAAATGATGACAAAATTTTCATTTTAACTGCAGCATTCACAAAGTTGTTTTACCAGTAATTCACTGCAATAAACGTTCTTCTCACTTTGTTGCCTGAATCTCAAGGCCAGAAATGTGCAGGGTTGCTTCCGCTGGAACCTGTAAAACACAAGTGTTTCGGAAATCTGTTTTACAATTCACATAAATAAAAAATGTAATACAATGAAGTTTTCACTTTAGAGTCTTTGCTCACTCACCTTCACTGGATGCTTGAGAGACCTTAAGAGCAAGACCAAGATGTCTCCTTTTATAAGGTCTTGAGTTTTTCCATCAACTGTTCTGCCTCCCTCTATTTGGCTATGGGTTGGGTTTTACTCTCTATATATGACAATGTTAAACTCATGTTTATAAAAACATGTGAGTTGTTATTTTTATCCTGATGGGAGACACACTATCAGTACTATGACTGAGTGATGAGCAACTTCATTGTAGTTTCTGTGTATAAATCATTTTACTTATGCAGAGTTTTATCATTGGAATTTCAGGCTGCTTTGCCTCAAACAGTGTAGATACAGATTTTATCCATCTGAAATCAACCATACCAGTCAGCGTGGTTGCTTTCCACTGTAAAATAATTCATAGCTTTTAATTACACAAGCATTTGTGTATAATGCCTTATTAATTCATAAATTCATAATTCATAACATTAATTACAATTATTCATGAGACATTACAATGTATCATAAGGTGCATAACAAAGCATTATTAATACATTAAAACTACTTTTATAAATAATTATACAGATAACATATGTAAAGTGTTAGCTACCTGTTTTTTCATTTTTAAGGTGACTCTGGCAATGAAACATAAGTACAATAGGTGGACCAATAACATGTCTTTTGACACACATAAGGAAGTATTTCTTGTCTAGTGAGCAATAATAAAAAATGTATGATGAGCTAAAGCTGAACACGTCATTGAATTGATGTGTTAATGTGGATAATCTCATACGGTTTATGTTATTTTCTTACGCTATTAGCTACTGATACTGAGTTTATCACTCTGAAGTGTTCATACAGCTCTTGTCTAACTACTCATTAAGTATGCAACAGCATTCTGAAGTGTTACCCATTTCTTTTGGTGAGAGTAAATGTGCCAAACATTTGGCTGACCATAAATCTGATTCAATCTGATATGGCTTGACTTCTCTTTAATGCTTGGGCTTCATCTGACAGGTGGGTTGAAGTGCTGTGGAGGAGCTGTCAAATGACCATGATATTGAGTTTCAGGACATCTGCTAGTTCAGCAGCGCGTTTATAAAAAAGTCCAATCAAACAATTCGGAGGAATCAAATGCTTCCCGGTATAAGGAAATTAAATGCAGATGAGGAAAATTAAAACGTTTGCTCATAAATGTGCTCGTAAGAATTGGCTCAAGATGGTTGGAGTTTGACCAAGAGAAAGCTTCCTATAGTGGCTGCATGTGTTCAGATGTAGTTTTGTGCCCAAGAGTCACCCGGCAGAAGCGTTTGATAGCAGCTGTAGCATGACAACAGACATCAGTGACAGTAAAACATGTGAAAATAGTTTTTATGTGTGACTTTATTTCAAGATAGCGTGTGTCTTCCCTATATGGCTTTGTGTCCTTTGGATATTTAAGAGCTAAAGCTGTTGTTTGGCATGGCTCCACATACAGACCTGGCCCTGGATTAGCTGTAGGGGAGCGTCCGCATGTCTCTGGTATAAAGTTGCAGCCATTCTGCAGTACCAACATTTTTATTAATAAGTGCGATCAAAGATGGCAGTGCACAGGCCAATGCCCTTGGTTTCCCAACGCAAGAGTGTGTTGACAGAAGTAGAGACAAGAGAAAACAAGAGAAAGGGTCTTTATAAAGTTGTGGGTTTAATTCTCTTGATGTGTTCTTGACAGACTAGGACAGGAGTAAAAGGAGGAGCACAAATGACACAATGATGAATAAAAGCTTTGTCCAGATTTTTCTATAGGAAACTGTATCTGCTTTAGCAGAATAGCAAGACAAATACTCAGGAGACATTGTGAGCATAAGAATGTCTCACCATTTGCAGCTGTTGCCAACTTTAAGGTAAAGACGCATATAAATATAGAACATGACTGCAGCTCTCCTTCTTCAAGAAAAACGTTTCACGCGCTGCCAAAAGAAGCGGATGTTGCGAGCGAGCAGCTGCAGTTTAGAAATGCGTAGACAATGTTTTCCCTTTTCTTTATTATTATTTGAATTTCATGTGAAGAAGCTCTGGGATCTGAGTCCGATTGAAAATGACAATCCAATTTTAACTTAGCCATCTGATTTCTTCTGCGCAGACATTCTTCTGTCATGAACCTCATGTGGTGACTTTGAAATAACCTTCATGTGACACATCGCATAGCTTCACAAACATCCACTCAGAGACACAGGCTCACAGACTTGAAATCATATAGCCCTACAAAGATGTGTCTGAATTAAGAAGAAATTATGCTTTAAACATATCTACGAGCACGACAAAACTCTAAACAGAATTAGGCCAAACTCAGTGTATAACACAGACAATAAAAGAAATGTTTTCAAGACAGGTTTTCAAGTCTTGTGACGTCTTATGGAGGCTGATGATATAACATTACCAGCTAGTTTAGGACCAGTTTCAACTATACAACGCACAAAGAGTGCTCTTCTCATTGAAGTTCTGTTGCCTTTCAATGTCAAAGTCTAAGTCTGCTTTACTGTCCATTCTGCCACATGTGCAGTACATACATACATACATATATATAGAGGATTGAAACTGCGTTACTCTCAGTCCGATGGTGCATACAAATAACACTAACACAGAATAAAAATATATTTAAAAAAGATACAGATTAAGACAGATTATTATATATATGTAAACTACAACTCTACAAGCAGCGATATTTAAAACAAGCAAAAAAAAAAAGATTACAAGAGTGAAATATGTGAGGTAGTGCAAAGAGTTTATGATTCTGTTTAAAGGGACAAGGAGA
Organism: Barbatula barbatula; assembly: GCF_947034865.1. NCBI lineage: Eukaryota > Metazoa > Chordata > Actinopteri > Cypriniformes > Nemacheilidae > Barbatula > Barbatula barbatula. The sequence goes on along the minus strand of NC_136776.1, from coordinate 24,214,140 downwards.
GTAGGCTTTAATCTGTCAGAAGAGGTACTTGAAGAGGGGCAGACCGATGCTGAATGGGGTAGTGAGCAGTCCAAAGCTGCAAAAAGTCTGACTAGTGCGGGTCAGTGAATGTTGTGTGGGGGGGTGGAAGTACCTGCGGATGACGTCAGAGTTTAGTGGTGCAAAGGGCAAGAGAGGGGAGGGAGTGTACCTTTCTGACTGCCTGGTGGATGAAGCTCTCCTTTAGTCTGGTCCGGGCCTGAAGACTCGGCAGTCACCTCTCTGATAGCAGCAGCCTGAAGAAGCTGTGTGTCTGGTGAGTGAGATCACCTGCAATTCAGAGGGCTTTTCGGGTGAGACGGGTTCCATAAATGTCCTGGATTAGGGGAGAGAGACAACAATGATCTTCTCGGCTGCTCTCACTATGTGTTGGAGGGTCTTACGGCAGGCGCCGTACCACACAGTGATGCAGCTGGTCAGAATGCTCTCGATGGTGCTCTGTAGAAGGTTCAGGGACTGGGGCTATTGCTCTTGCTCTTCTTAGTAGACTTTATACCAGAAGTGCACAAAATTGTAGACAAGTTTAGTTTTTAGAAAGCAACAGATTCCTAGAAAAATATGACAGTTTATTACCAGTTTAAATGCACAATGCCATCCAAATAAATGCACGTATATCCTGAGTGTTACTGTGCATTTCAAGTATATTGCTTCAAACACATGCTTCACAAAGATACATGCAGCATCGCAAGAGAAAAGGTAAAACTACCCCTAATTCTTTCAGCTGAATGTTCGTTGTGCGTGCGCGCATGTGTCTATCTCTCTGTCAGCAGTGATGAAATCTGTCTTGCTGTGGAGCTTCAACCATCTGCAGCAACAAACAACAAACCTGACCAAGCAATAGGCTTTCATGCATTATAAACAAAGACTATGTGATGTTTGCTATTCTGCACTGAAAGTTGTTGGATGAAAGAGAGAGCGTCTCTGAAGTTGTGTGTTCTCACAACATACACATGTGACAAAATTTATCACAAAACAGACATGTGTGTGATCAATGCTGTTCAGGAAAGTCAAGCAGGTTTCTACAAACATTTCTGCAATGTTTCATATACAAAACTGAGATAATGTCAGTATTACATTGATTAACATTACATAAAAAAATGCATCTCGAACCTCAGAGAAGCTGTCAGAATTGTCCTTGTTCCTGCACAACAAAAGGCAACACCATTTCATGAAAGAAAAGCAAGTGACTTTTATTATGAAGGACACTGTTAATGTGTACCACTATGAGCCACTCAATCGTAATCATTACAATCGTCTACAACCAGACCTGATATATGACATTCTGCTTGTGGGAGTCGCAGTGTACATGAGGGAGATCTGATCTGGGTCTTATCAAAGAGTTTAGATACCAAGAGGTGAAACTCTGCTGCTTTGTGGGTAACAACCACTAGGTGGCACTTCGGTGACTACTTTTGATTGTTATTTTTTATCCAACTATAGACATTAACTATTATTATTATTTCTTAATGTTAATCAACTAAGTGTAAATATAGTTTACAAATATTGCTTCCTCTGGAACACACTACAACATGAGAAATGAAATATGATGCATTGCTGTGTCTATTTTAGGGAGTTATTCCACAATGACACGCATCTTACACAGGTTGATTTTTAATGATGGCTTTGTTTTATACACAGTTTATGTAAAGCACAGGGGTTTGTGTCTCGGTAAAAATCTACTGAGGTGTTTTTAGACGCTGTTCATATTTCAGGTATACATGGAGCTTTGGCTCTTGTGGTGTTTGCCGTTGCAAAGTAAGCAAGAATGTAGAGGAAGAGATATGTGTAGTGTTTAATGTGTGTGTAGTGTTTGATGTGTGTGTAGTGTTTGATGTGTGTGTATTATTTGATGTGTGTGTAGTGTTTGACTTGTGTGTAGTGTTTGATGTGTGTGTAGTGTGTGACGCTTGTGTATTATTTGATGAGTGTGTAGTATGCCTATTTGATGTGTGTATTCGCGCAAGATTGTTCTGACGCCCCTCGCAGCCTCGGTTTACTTCTCAGCTTGATCCTGTCGAACCCTCGTGCATGACAGCTGTGGCCTGGTGGTAAGAGTGTTGGGCTTGTGATCAGAAGGTTGCTGATTCAAATCTCAGTGTCAGCAGGTCATGACTGAAGTGCCCTTGAGCAAGACACCTTACTCCTGATTGCTCTGCAGTAATGTGTCACTGTATCCTGCTTTGGATAAAAGCATCTGCTAAATGAATAAATGTAAATGTAACAAACTCACTCCACGTGTCCGATGAAACGGTCTGAGAACTTTTATACATGCGGGCCAATATGAGGAGAAGGCTGGAGACTTGAAGCAGGCATACCAACAGAAGGATGCAGCTTTTATCAGAACAGATAAAAAGTATTAAAGCGGTTCTCCACCAATGAATCAAAATGTTTTACTCGCCCTCAAGGCATCCTACCTGAAATTGGCAATTCTTCTAAAGAATAAGAAATCTATTGTTGTGAAGCAATCGTGCAACATCTTTAATTTATAATCGATTAGCTATGGATCAATAATTCATTTTAATGTTACTACGTAGGTCTATGTAATGTTTTGTTTATTAATCTGACAGATGGGTTACAAAAATGTATTTGTTTAAAAATGTATGTGACTAACCAATAACTGTTTTTGATCTTTTTGTCGATTCCCTCCTTTGCTTAATCCAGCTTTAATCCTCCTAGTGACATGGCCTTGTGAACTAACGGTACTGTTTAGCGTGTTGATATAATGTTTATATGCTCTCCTACTTGTCAGTCACTTTGGATAAAAGCATCTGCTAAATGTTTATGTAAAATGTAAATCATGGTAGAACTGCAGCCTCCCCCTATAGAACATGAGTGATGAGATGATGATGATTGTAATGCAGCTCACCACCAGCAGAGGGCACTAACACACCAGTGAAACACGCTCGTGACTCTGACACAGCGGCGGTATTCTCGAATGCTTTCAGCCGATTTAATCACTTGAAGGAAAACTTTACGACTGGATAGTAAATGTCCCTTTAAAACACATAATGTCTGTCATTCTTGAGTTCAAGTGAAAACGCCTCGTGTTTTTACTAACATACAGACAGCATATGTAAGTGATTGTTGTACTTACTGTGTCATTCCTCTCTTATCAACACAAACAAACGCTAATGCTTCTTCTCGTGTGTTTGTTGGCTCTGGTTTGCTGTTTCAGCGCCTCCCACTGCCCTGGAAGTGTAAAGACACGCCTTTGTTTTACATTACAGTCTCGCGAGAGTGTGTTCACTTAAGAACCGCTGTTGAAACGCTCTCGCGATACTTTGATACCGATTGGGCTCTACTTCACCCCTGTTGTATTCTCATTACACTTCACATATGTTTTTATGCATAAACCTTTTTTACAGGTATCATGTACAATTTCTTGTAGCTTTGCCAGCAACACGTTGTGTTATGTTTTATTACTGTTTGTTTTGTATTCAGTGTTAAAGGATGCTGCTTCTAACGTTATTCCAATGACGCCTTGTCATCATTTAAAAAGCCACTTCATCTTATCACAGCAGATTATAAATGATATTGTTTCATTATGATTTTAATGTAGAGAGTCTCATTAAAACAAACTGTCACAATGTCACACTGTCAGTGTCAAAGAGATTTCCACCGAACCTGTATAATGTTCATCTCTCTCTCTCTCTCTCTCTCTCTCTCTCTCTCTCTCTCTCTCTAAAGAAAATTCATTTCTAGTTGTATATTTATTCTTGTCTAATATCAGTGAACCAAACTATTTTGTTTATTGTTTTTCAAATGTTTGGCAATGAAACCATGTGTTGTATAGTTTTCTCTACATATAATGGTTTTCTTGTTTGTAAAGCTGGTTTGAAACAATGCAACGTTATAGAAGTAAATGAAGTTTCTCATTGAGGTGTTGCTCGTGTCTCGTCTGCACATTCAGATGAAACAGACAAGCGCATGTTCAATCCTGTACACATTCCTGCCGTGTTTCCAAAGTTTCCATGAAGATCCTTCAACTTTTCATTTCAGCTATATTCTCATAACATTACAGCACAATGCAATCGGGTTACAAAAGAATGAAAGTGTTAGAAGGCATCAGATGTGCTCAAGCTTCCACTCAAGAAACCAAACAGGAATAAAAGAAAAGATTGAAATTCTCCTTTATTACTCTGCACAGCTAATCATTTTCTCATTCACAATTTGGTTGTTTGTTTTTCAGTCAAAATAAGTAAATGCCATTCAAACAAGATCCTTAACAAGCTCAACGGTGTGAGAATATCTCTTTAATGTTTATCTCCTCGTGTAAATGTACGTCGTTTAGATTAATTTGACTGAAAATACAGTAACATCTGTGGTGTGATGATTGGATGATTCAAAGACTTTCACATTCCTGCAGCGAGTCCTGACAGAGCTCTACACTTCCTTATATGGAAACTTCCTTATATGGTGTCAAAATTAGCAAACCTGTATGTCAAAATGTCAACTTGTGCGGTTCTTACAAAAGATGCCACGAGCACACGCTGTAAGACATCACTTCCATTACGTAAAACACATTGCGTTTGTCTAACGTTGAAACCCAGCCTGCAGATGAGACTACTGTCTGAATGTAAAACTTTGATTTCATTGTTTTAACTGAGACGGAGCAAACATCACACATGTATCTGAGGAGTTAGGGTGGGTGTGGCTATGACTCAGAGGGGCGGGCCCTGGGCTGAATGAACCTTGCACCTGGAACAGGTAAGGTAGCAGAGACAAACTCTGGGCTCTTCTCAGCAGATCTTTGTTCTCCTTTTCTGCTGGATTGTGTAACATGGACGATAATTTCTCTTTTTATCTGAAAGAAATCAACAGACAACTACAAACTGTGTTTTACATGTGCATGTCATTACAGTTTGAATCTATCGGTGAGTATAAAGTTGATTAGATTTTAATGAAAATAAAATTTTTAATGAGAAATGTTCTTCTGTGTGCCATTATTCTAAAACTGCGATCCTCTATGTTTAAATGGTGCATGCGCTGTGTGTGTCTGTGTGCGTGTGTGTCTGGGAGTGTGTGCGTGTGTGTGCGTGTGTGTGTGTGTGTCTGTGTGTGTGTGTGTGTGTGTGTGTGTGTGTGTGTGTGTGTCTGTGCGTGCGTGCGTGTGTGTGTGTGTCTGTACGTGTGTGTGTCTGGGTGTGTCTGTGTGTGTGTGTGCGTGCGTGCGTGTGTGTGGTTGCAGGGCAGATTCACAGCAGGTCTGGTCTTGTACATGAAAACGTCTGCGTCAGGAAACCTCAAGCAGTCACACAAACAGATGAGCTGAGTGAACATCTGAACACATCCGTGTGTTGTGTCCTTCATTCCACCGGAGTCTGCTTGAACAGATCAGACTTCAGCAGAGTGAAGATAATAACACGCGGATCAAGCGTCTGATAAAAGTATTCAGACTCTCCTCCGGTGTCTGATGATGTCCCCACTCACCTGATGTTATTTATCACAAATTAATTATAGTTCAATTCAATTTGATTTAAATAGTGATTTTCACAATGTCCAAAGCAGCTTTACTCTTTACAGGAGAAAATACAAATAAAAACATAAATAGACAGAAAAGGTAAATCATTGTTTGTAGAACAAGCATCATTCTAACAAAACAATGTTAAAGGAATTCACCAAACCATTAAGCTAATCTAATATCAGCAGTCTCCCGCTGAGCAAGCCAACACAGCCCTGTGGAGTGAAACCCAAACTCCAATGATAAATAAATGGAGAAAAAACCTCTGGAGGATCCAGACTCAGCCAGGGGGACAAGTTCTCCTCTAACGTGTCACAGCTGCACTCACTGACTTTGATTCAAAGAGTAAATGTTTATGAATAACTGGGAGAGCTTATTAGTTGTGATATAGGACATTTAATTTGGTGAAACTGTTTAGGTCTAATTTTGTCTCAGATGAATGTTATAAGAAGGAAAAATAGTGTATAATAGTGGCATAATGTAAGTGTGCAACTTCAAACTGCTGTCATGTGATGTAAGTTTAGTGTTGTAAATACTGTTTAGCAATATTGTTACAATAAGTAGTCCGTCTTTGCTCTTGGTTGATGATAGAATTGCCTGAGCTGGAGTTGGTATGGTCTCGCAGGAGGATGGCACGGGTGTTTTTAACTGGAGCTGGCCTAATCTCTAGTTAGGGATGGGCATATGACGTTCATCTGGGCCTGGCGTAATCTCTACCTACCTCAGGAAAAAATGTTAAAGAGTTTAAAAGTTATACAAATTAATCTGGTATGAGTACCTGTGTACAATACATATACATTTGTATTTAAATGATTCAGGAAGTCAACAAGCGATGCATCACAAAAAGGCAATAAACACGAGTGCTGTGCAAATGGCAGTACAAAAAACACATTTGTCTGTCTATTGTTTTTTTGTTGTCCTCAGTTTATGTTATTCGAATATTATGAAACAAACACAAAGAAACCTAATTCATGAAAAAAAACTTTTTGTTACCGCTTTACATTAAGGTACCCTTTATGAAGCATTTATAAATGTGTTGATTAATGATTAATAAGTCATTAACAAATGCATTATAAAGCAGTTATAACTGCATGAATAAAAAGGAGGATTGTAATGAAATACCTGCCAAATAGTGAACAGGTGTAAAAAACAACACAACACCCTTCAGTGTCCAGTCTGACAGACTATATTACAAACAACATCAAGATAATAATCAATCTGCTTTCCATTGATTCATAAATACATTTATTAAGCATTTATAACATGTGCGTTAAACATGGTTCACTATTTGGGAGATGGTCCCTCTTTTTATTCATGCAGTTATAAATGCTTCATAATGCATTTGTAAATTACTTATTTATCATTGATGAACAAATTTATAAATGCTTCATAAAGGGTGACTTAATGTAAAGTGTTACCAACTTTTTTATCAGGAGTAGATGTGCATAAATGAAAGTTTATGGGGGGGTGGAGTGTGAAGACAAAAAGTATTCTGACACTAGTTTTAGTGATTATGTTTGTAGCTCATGTGCTAATGTGTAAACTTGTAAACAGAAAATAAGACTTCATACATCCACTGTAGATCCCTTTAGAAGTGTGAAACCTGATGTAAGTTCTGAGAAAAGCATTTGTTTGCAGACGACACAAAAACCCTAACCTTACCACTGAGCTACAGGAAAGCAAAAATGTGCAACATGTGCAAATTCATGATGACAGACACACATTTGTCAGTCAGTGATGCGACGTGTTTTAGTTTCCAAGACGTGATGTATCAGGCTGAAGTGGTTTCAGAAAACCCCTTGCGTCCGTTCCCACACATTAGCTGTTTGTTCACTTTCTTGTTGGAGGCGATGATGATGATGGGACTGACGGCAGCGTACAGAGATGAGAAGAAAATCCTCAGATCTGAGATCAGCGAGGAACTCAGAGTCTGCTGAACTGTCAGCGTGTAAACCCACAGCCCGTTATCCACCCCATAAAACAACACATACAGCGTTACTAAGGTGACCACGGTGACTGCTGCCCGGCGTTCTGCAGACAGGCCCTGCCTTCCACCGGCGACCGGAACGCCACTTCGTAAACCTTTCACCTGCCGGGTGTGCCGATACAAGAAGGCCAGAATAATGAGGCTGGCCACCGCCATTAACGCAATAGGTACCACATCTCTCCCGACCTGCACGGCACCATTGGCATCCCGAGAGATCCTGGACGGGAAGCTCAGGAAACAAAACTCCACATTGATTCCGTTCTGTACGAGTTTGGAGTCGTTCTTCGCACCTGTGGCGAACAGGAGGGGAGCAACGCTCATGGAGGTGTTGATCATCCATAACACCAGGAAAATGGAACCCAGGTATTGGGCCATCAGAAGCCGGGTGTCGGCCCAGCGCGAGCCAGGCGGAGCGACGCTCAGGCACTGGTAGGCGCTCAGCACGAACGTCAGCCAGATGGACAAAGATCTGGAAGTGCGATAGATGAATATGACGGCTTTACAGCCAACATCGTCAAACACGTTGTAGATGTCAAACGTGGCGAGAACCTCCAGCAGGCAGCGGACGCCCACCACCATGAGGTTTGCAGATGCCAGGTGCAGCACGATGGCGTCGGCGGGTAAGAGGCGACCCTCTCGATACATTGCTGAAAGGAAAGCGCAGATGACCCCGCCATTGCCCAGAATCCCCATCGCCGTTAGCGACAGGAACAGCATCCCACGCATCAAGGCGTCTGAGTTCATATGAAATCAATCCTTTTCCCAAACACGAGAGAAAGCCTCAATGATTCTTCTCTGAGTCGTTCAGTAAACCTCAGAACGATCATCAGGTCTTATAGTCTTGTAAGAGCCGTAGGGATGTTAATGTTCAGTGAGTTTATTATCTAATTAGATTATCTAATCTAGTCCAGTGATTCTGTCACAAATGAACCTTCATCGCAATCAACCACAGCAGAATCATGTTTCTTCTGACTCTTGTAAAGAGGGAACACTGGTGTCGAGATATTAGCATTTGTCAAATGCATTGATAATATTTCAGACATATTGCATATTGTATGGTGTTAAAGATGACCACAAGTATGAGAGAATCCTGATCTCAGGAGGTGTTAGTCAGACTCACAGGACATGATGATGAAGCTCATTAATGAAACAACAGAAAACAGACGAGTCGAGACCTGCCCGAAAGCGGCTCATAACAGACATTTCATTTGTTAATGATCTTAATGTTGTCTAATTATCCTCTGAGGACACACAGGGGACAAACACACTTACAAGTAAACAATATAGAATTATAAAAGACAAGGAAAAAAAAGGTCTTTAGATTACAAATATTTTTCAACCTTGATAGAGTCTTAAAGGAAAATATTCAGGAAACCAAAAGAGAAACATAAGTAACAAAGCCATTCATAAATCAAATTCAACCCACAATGTAGATTCATTATATTATGAAATATTTGAATGTAACATTATTTTTTCCATTTACGCTCACATGCAATCTTTATTTTTCAGATTGGCATGTAAAGTTAGACTGGATACCTGTCAAGGGTTTAAACCTCTCAAAGATTCACACTTGGAATGCATCAGGTCACATTTTACAACACGTAATCACTTACACGTGATGTGAATCCATCTACTATCCCTCAGAAAATATTTTTACAGTTATAACACCATGTGTATTCCATAATTTAATATTGGAATACGCGGCTCGGTTGGAATCTCAGTGCCAGCAGGTCATGACTAACCCTTGAGCAAGACACCTTACCCCTGATCGCTCTGCAGTAATGTGTCACTGTAATAAAAGGATAAAAGCGTCTGCCAAATGAATAAATGTAAATATATATCTTTGATTGTCCATTACACACTTAACTTTCTCAGTTTGTCTGTTTGTTTAACAATGTATTTTCTGTACAGCTGCTTTGCAACTATGTCAATTGCAAAAAAGCTAAATCAACTTTGAACGAAAGGGTTTCAATTCTGAATATCTGCCGATGGACACACAAGCTCTGAGGAATTAAGGTGGCACGCAGGTGGGCCATTTTTACATTCCTGTTTTCTTTGTTTTCTTGAGTTTGTGGCGGATCCCATGAGACATGAGAGGATATATAGTCGCATTGCACGAGTCACAAGTAACGTATAGCAAATCCTACAAACGGAACACTCACACGCAGGTAAGCAAATCGTATCAAACTGCTTGTGGCTTTTGGATCAATGCAAATGCTCATGAATGAATCTGAACTCTGCAGGTGCGGCTCCATGGACTTATGCGTCACCATCAAAGGCGTCTCCTTCCTCTTGCAGGCAGGACTGGGCATCCTTGGCAATGTCTTGGTCCTGTTGGCATACGTCCACATTACACTGAACGATCCCAACCTGCAGCCCGTTGACATGATTCTAGGTCACCTGGCCTTCGCCGACCTTCTGCTGCTGCTGACACGTGGCGTCCCACAGACCATGACGGTGTTCGGCCTGCAGAATCTGCTGGACGACGCCGGCTGCAAGGTGGTCATCTACACGTACCGCATTGCAAGAGCCCTGTCCGTCTGCATCACCTGCATGCTGAGCGTGTTCCAGGCGGTCACCGTGGCGCCTGCGTCCGGACCGTACCTGTCTAGGATAAAGGCCATGCTGCCGCAGCTGGTCGTCCCCACCTTTGTGGCACTGTGGTTTATAAACATGGCCGTATGCATAGCCGCCCCGTTCTTCTCTGTGGCCCCTCGTAATGGTACCGTCCCTCCGTTCACACTCAACCTGGGCTTCTGCCACGTCGACTTCCGTGATAACTTGTCCTACGTCATTAACGGCATCGCCGTTTCGGTGCGAGACTTCGCTTTTGTTGGCGTGATGCTGGGCTCCAGCGTCTACATCCTGGTCCTCCTGCACCGCCACAGTAGGAAGGTGAGAGGCATCCGAAGGTCACAGGGCGACACCATGGAAACACGGGCGGCCAAGACAGTGGTGATGTTGGTGGTTCTGTACGCCATGTTTTTTGGCATCGATAACATGATCTGGATCTACATGTTGACTGTGGCTCAGGTGCCTCCCGTGGTGGCCGATATGAGAGTGTTCTTCTCCTCGTGTTATGCATCTCTTAGCCCGTTCCTCATCATCTCCTCTAATAAGAAGGTCAAAGCGAGGATGGTGTGTGCAGCCTCAGACCAAGCGCAGCAAGCAGTGGACAACAAGGACTCAAATGTTAAAAACTGATCATAACACAGAGCTCTAGGTTTTAGTAAAGAGTTGTAACCGGGTTAAACGCCATGTGTCTGAATTATATCTCTAGTTGAACATTTTAAATGTGAACAAATATCTATTTTTCATGCACCCCTCTGAAAACACTTATTTTGACATGTGTGCGGCGTTTATGTGGACTGACTTTTATTTTGACGGCTTGTTTTCCTGACGCCATCTTGTGTATTTGTGTCTGGCTTCGGGCGCGCGCACTGATCCGACCCGGAAAACTCAAGGCTAATAAATCTGACGGTGAGATTCACATTATTCAGGTTTCTACAACAATTCACATTTTAAAACACGGATTTACTTTCACACAGTTTAGTTCAAGCGAGTGATTTGATGATCGCGCTTTATTTATGAACATTAAAGCGCTTTAAATGCCGCGAGTCGCACACTTCCGCTTTAGCACCCTGTTATCTTAACATCTGCTTTAAACGTTACGTTCATTATTTTGTAAATGTGTATTTTATCGCGAGTTTGCTATTTATGTGCCTAAATGTTCGTTTTTTTCTATCAATGTTACTTCATGTCCGAAGCTGTGTTTAAAAACACTTGGATTTGAAATCCGATAAAATATCATCAGTTCCATTTGATAAGATTTATGAACATACACACTTTTAAACACTTTGTAATGTACGTGTAAATTGTGTCGTTATGTCTGCTTTTATTTCAAATAAACCGTTGTAATTGTTATCATGTTTATCTGTTGTCGTTGTGTTTGTTTCTACTCTGACAGACAGTATTCGAGTGTTTTTGCACATTTACTCCAGATGAAGTTATTGTAGTTCAGATGATCAAAGGCGTTTTGCTGTGTGATCTGATCCACGTGAAATGTTGTGATGCAGAAACTCAGTCACGTGCTTTTAAAGGTTGTGTGTATGGTTGTGTTGTTTGTGTAGTGCAGGAATGGCCGCCATCCGTAAGAAGCTGGTGATTGTTGGTGACGGTGCTTGTGGGAAGACGTGTCTCCTCATCGTCTTCAGTAAAGATCAGTTTCCAGAGGTTTATGTGCCCACTGTGTTTGAAAACTATGTGGCCGACATTGAAGTGGACAGTAAACAGGTAAGCTGTGTGCTGTTTACTGCGAGCACCATCACCTTTCTGAATCTATACATCCAACCCCTTCAGAGGACTGAGCGACATGCCTAACATTTGTTATCTTGATATGTTTGAACATTTTGACGATGCTTGTTATATATCCCCATGTTTTTCCGATTGTTTTTTATGGTTTTCTTTCACCCCATTTGCAAAAACACAGACTTAGTGAGCACATAAAACTGTTTCTGAACACATGAACAAATGCTGTCAGGGTGATGTAAGAGCGATTGTCTTCCTGTAAATGATGAGATTGTGTTGATTATCTGTTTTCTCTTTATGGATGAATTCATCATATCAGTGTCGCTCGCTGTTGTTGTGTTGAAAACAAAGATAACGTCTAAGATATAAAGGAGAAATAGAACTGCTCATTGACGGCGTCTTCGATACATGAACCATATGCAATCATCAAAATAATATGTAATATTTGAGGTATATATGTCATCATGTGTTGTGTGGTTGGTTTCAGGTGGAGTTGGCGCTTTGGGATACGGCAGGTCAGGAGGATTACGATCGACTGCGGCCGCTGTCTTATCCCGACACAGATGTCATCCTCATGTGCTTTTCCATCGACAGTCCCGACAGTCTTGGTGAGTGAACTCTGCCACGTGTTCCCTCGACCCGTCCGCTGAACTTTAACCTTCTTTTCTCTGCAGAGAACATTCCGGAGAAGTGGACTCCAGAGGTCAAACACTTCTGCCCCAACGTTCCTATAATCCTGGTGGGCAACAAAAAGGACCTTCGTAACGACGAACACACACGTCGTGAGCTCATCAAGATGAAGCAGGTACGCAACACCACAGATGCATTGTGAACTGTGGGCTCTCATTGAAATTTAACACGAACCCTTGTTGTTGCCCTCTTGCAGGAGCCCGTCAAACCGGAGGAGGGCCGAGATATGGCCAACAGAATCTCTGCCTTCGGATACATGGAATGCTCGGCTAAAACCAAGGATGGCGTCAGGGAGGTTTTCGAAATGGCCACCAAGGCGGCGCTGCAGGCCAGGAGGGGCAAGAAGAGCAATAAATGCCTCCTGCTGTAATGGACAGTGACTTGAACATCGGTGTATTTTTATTCTTTTAACTGAATCAGTTCAGCTAGTGATGAGAGTTTGTGTCAGTATTTAATGCTTCTGTTTGTACATCATCCAATCGAATGCCACATTTCGCTGTTCATAGTGATGCACTGTGAGCCGCTGATACAAATATGCAACAGAGTTCAAAAACACACGCACACGCACATCAGGACCAACGTACACACACGGACGAGACTTGAAATTCGTCTTTCAGTAAAAAAAACTGAATTTGGTATGTTTGTGTATTAAAATCTTTATACAAATCCTGTTCTCGGCTTAAATGTTTCAGAAATGGATCTCAAGTTTATTTGCTTGTTTTTTATATTCAAGGGCTACACGAAGATCAGCTGAACTTATCGTTTGCAGGAAAAAGGTTTTGTTTACATGATATTTGTGTGTGTACTGTGTATATTCATTATGTATATACACTTAACAAAATTATAAACGCAACACATTTTTTCCTTGCCCCCTATTTAATGAGCTGAACTCAAAGATCTAAGATTTTTTCAATGTACATAAAAGGTATTTTTCTCTCAAATATTGTTCAAAAATCTGTGTTAGTGAGCACTTCTCCCATCCACCTCAAGTGTGTGACATATCACTTATTGCTCTCTGATCTCTTTGCATAAAAGCATCTGCTAAATGTAAAAGTGATTAGACAGCATGATTATTGCACAGGTGTGCCTTAGGCTGGCCACAATAAAAGGCCACTATAAAATGTACAATTTTACTTTTTTGGGGATCCGAAAACAAGCCAGTATCTGGTGTGACCACCATTTGCCTCACGCAGTGCACCACCTCTCCATCGCATAGCGTTGATCAGATTGTTGATTGTGGAATGTTGGTCCACTCCTCTTCAATGGCTGTGTGAAGTTGGTTGATATTGGCAGGAACTGGAACACGCTGTCCCACTGATCCAGAGCATCCCAAACATGCTCAATGGGTGACGTGTCCAGTGAGTATCCTGGCCATGCAAGAACTGGTATGTTTTCAGCTTCCAGGAAATGTGTACAGATCCTTTCAACATGGGGCTGTGCATTATCATGCTGCAACATGAGGTGATGGCTGTGGATTATGGCACAATAATGGGCCTCAGGATATCGTCACCGCATCTACGTGGGTCAGCTGTGGCCTAGTGGTTAGAGCGTTGGGCTTGTGATCAGAAGGTTGCCGGATGGAATCTCAGTGTCAGCAGGTCATGACTGAAGTGCCCTTGAGCAAGACACCTTACCCCTGATTGCTCTGCAGTAATGTGTCACTGTAAAAAACTACTTGTAAGTCACTTTGGATAAAAGCATCTGCCAAATGAATAAATGTAAATGTAAGCTTCCCTGAGACAGTTTGTGGAGAAATTCTTTGGTTATGCAAACAGATTGTTGCAGCAGCTGTCCGGGTGGCTGGTCTCAGATGATCTTAAGAGGTGAAGATGCTGGATGTGGAGGTCCTGTGCAGTTGTGGTTATACGTGGTCTGCAGTTGTGAGTCAGGTTGGATGTACTGCCAAATTCTCTGAAAGGCCTTTGGAGACAGCGTAAGGTAGAGAAATGATCATTCAATTCACAGGCAACAGCTCTGGTGGACATTCTTGCAGAAAGCCCTCAAAACTTGCGACATCTGTGGTATTGTGCTGTGTGATAAAACTGCACAAAGTAGAGTAGCGGTTTATTGTGGCAGCCAAAAGCACACCTGTGCAATAATCATGCTGTCTAATCAGCATCTTGTTATATCACACCTGTGAGTAGGATAGATTATCTCGGCAATGGCGAAGTGCTCAATAACACAGATTTGTGAACAATATTTGAGAGAAATGGGCCTTTTGTGTACATTCAAAAAGTCTTAGATCTTTGAGTTCAGCTCAAGAAAAATGGGGGCAAAAACAAAAGTTTATAGTTTATAATATACTAATTTATTATTATGCGTTTATAATTTTTTTCAGTGTATAAATACACACACATCACTGACACCAGAACTGAATCATTCAATGCAAC
>NC_136776.1:24153697-24199065 GCF_947034865.1 Barbatula barbatula | reverse complement strand
TGATTTGGGGAGGCTTAGGATCCGTGTGTGTGTGTAAGAAGAGGAGAGTTCATTTTTTAGGGATTGTTTTTGTACAGGCATATCACAGGGCAGCTCACAGGGGTCCTGACATGATTTATTTTCTAATGTGGTCTTAATTTAAAACAGGAAGCTTATGCTTAAACCATGAAAATGTGAGTGTGTTAAGGCTGGTTGCTATGGTTCTTCTGTGTGGTTGCTAAGGTGTCCTATGTGAGTGTGCTGTTGTACGTATATTGGGGATGTTGTGGGTGGTTGTTTACCATTATTTTGCTGTCAGGTTTCAGCTTCCTCCATCTTTTCATTTGTTTAATCCACAGGCTGAAGTTTTTACTAAAATAAGTTTTAGCACCTTAAATGTGAGGAATCATGAGCGCATATAAAGCAAACATACAGGAGGTATGTGTAGCTGTAGTTAGGGATCTTTATTACAGTAGCAGTCTGCATTACTCTTGTGTTTGTGCAGTTGGAGCAGGCGTTGCGTTTGGAGGGGGGTGACGGAGGGATGGAGTCTCACAGTCTGGCGCAGCAGAACCTGGATCTGCGCAGACGCTTGGATGAGGAGCAGGCGGCGTATAAACGCAAACTCACAGCGTATCAGGAGGGACAACAGAGACAAGCTCAACTCGTACAGAAACTACAAGCCAAAGTACAACGCACACAGTTACACAACATAAATGGATACGTGTTTATTATACACAATGTTTTTCTGAAAGGTGTATTGACCTTTTTGTGTGCTTGTGTAGGTTTTGCAGTATAAGAAGAAGTGTGGCGATCTTGAGCAGACGCTGATGGAGAAATCAACTGAACTAGAGAAAAACAAACTTACCGTCAGTACCACACACACACACACACACAATAGTTTATGATCATCTTCACACGAGTTGTGCTGTTATTGTTGTATTGTGTGTGTGTAGGGTCGGTGTGATTTCAGCAGTAACGGTCATCGCAGGGAAGAAGATGAACACAGCAGTGATTTGGAGAGCGCCCTCATCCGTCTGGAGGAAGAACAACAGAGGTTTGATTTTAACATCGCTTCTGTGTGTTGTGTGTGTAGGTGTGTGTGGTGATGGTGTGTTAACTGCGTGTGCGCAGGAGCAGCGGCCTGTCCGCAGTCAACGCCATGCTGCGCGAGCAGCTGGAACAGGCCGGACTGGCCAATGAGGCGCTCAGTCAGGACATCCGCAGACTCACCATCGATTGGACCAAAGCCAGAGAAGAGCTGGAGCAGAGAGAGTTTGATTGGAGGAGAGAAGAGGAGGTGGGTGTGGTCAATGAGAATGTTGTGTGATTGACGGTTGTGTAACATTTGTGTTTCTTCAGTCTTTTCACAGTTACTTCACCAGCGAGCACAGTCGTCTGCTGGCGCTCTGGAGACAGGTGGTTGGCTTCCGCAGACACGTGTGTGAACTCAAGAGCGCCACTGAGAGGTGTGACTGCAACACTGCACCACTGCATCGACATGCAGATGTGCTGCCAAAGACGCTAACCGCTCTCTCTCTCTTTCTCGCAGGGATCTGTCGGACATGAGGAACGAGCTGGTGTGCGCGTCTCAGAACGTTCAGCTGCGGTGTGTGAGCGCGTGTGCGGTTCTGAGGAGTCGTGAGGACGGCTCGGCTCTTGTTCTGGAGAGAGAGACGGTTCAGAGACTGCAGCTGGAGCAGCAGCTGAGAGAGACGCTCACTGACATGATGTCATTTCAGAGCAAGAGTGATTCAGACAGAGCCGAACTTAACACAAGGTCTCATCTATGTACAACACTCTCATGTCTTCACCCTCAAACACATGTGAAGTTACACTGCGTGTGTGTGCTGCAGGCTTGCAGATGCGGTGATGGAGGTAGAGCGTCTCAAAGCTCGTATAGAGGACCAGAAACAAGAAATCACGACTCTCAACAATAAACTACAGGTACACACACACACACACGCTGTTTCAGTTTTATGTTAATGAAACATCTAATACTGAGACTAGGTACATGTAACACTTTTAAAGTTGTGTTTCGTTTCAATTTTTTCTTTCTGAACTTTAAAATGCTGAATAGGAAACTGTTTGTTTCACCATCGACGGCCAAAAAAGTTTTTACATTTCAGTATTATTGCTCCTACGCAGAAACGACAAGGTACCGGCATAACACTGAGCTCAAAACAACAGTTTAACATAACACTTTCTCAAAATGAGTCGTTCTAAACTTCAGAAATGTACATTTGATGTTTTTTTGTCTTTTGTGACTTATACTGTCCTCACCAACCAAGCTCCAGACCATAGTCACCCATCATCTCTTCATCAACCCTTCCCTGTGCTACAGACATTTTTAGAATTTCTGACAGTGACAATTGGAAAATATTTATTAAAATATGTGAACGTTTTTGTTTATTTGCAATGTATTGTAATTAATGATATAAGCTCGAAATTACAAGAGCTATAAAAAGGTCGGGCGAAACCACAATATGTGACATTGTATTTTCACTGTGTGTGTCAGGATCAGAGCAGTCATGAGGAATCTGAAGTGAATATTCTGAAGACACACACAGCAGCGCTGCAGAACACACTCAGAGACGTTACACAGGTAAAACACACACACACACACACACACACACTGCACTTGTTTCTACGTTAGATTGATAAATCTGTGATCTGACGTGTTTGTGTAGCTGCTGTTTTCTGACTGTGAGCCTCTGGATGGGAGCATTGAAGAGCTTGTGCTGCCTCTCCTGCACTCTTCATCATCACACATCATCCCTGACACCTGTCTGTCTGCTCTCCGCTCAGCTCTGACCAACAGACAACTCCAGCTACAGGTACAAACAGACAGACAGTTCTGTTTACCTGCATGATTACTCGCATCATCTCACAAGTGTGTGTGTAGGATCTGCAAGAGCGTCTGCAGTCCTCAGTCCAGCAGCTGCGCAGACAGCTGGGAGAGGCGCAGTCTGGCCAACAGAATGCAGAGCTGCGTCTGCAGGGGCTTCAGACGGAGAGAGATGAGGCTCATAGAGAGAGAGAAACAGCTGTGAGAGAGAGAGACAGACTGAGAAAAGAGAGAGACACGCTGAGCAGGTTTGTGTCTCACACACACCACAAACCCGTCATTACAGAACCTGCACACAAAACTAAACTCTCTCTGCCTGTCAGTGTGAAGGACGGTGTGGATAAAGAAGCGCAGGTGTCGCAGACGCAGGTGCAGCTGCTGCAGCTGGAGGGTGAGAAACTACAGCTGGCCGTGACGTCTGCGCAGAGAGAGAGAGACCACGAGAGAGAAGAGAAAGACGCCATAACGCTGGAGAGAGACCGAGCCAGAGCAGAGACAGACAGAATGTGAGTGTGTATTTGATGCGTTTCTAATGTGACATGTGTGTGTTGATGTGTTTCTCAACGTGACGTCTGCTGTGGATGTCAGTCAGCAGCTGAGGGAGGGGTCAGAGACTCGCTCATCTTCTCTTCGAGCTGAACTGTCTGCAGTGAGAGAATCTCTCCAGCAGGTGACGATAGAGAGACAGCTGATGGACACTGAGAACACACAACTGAAAGATGCACTCAGCAGGGTCAGACACGCTCTCGTACAAACATAAGTGGACTGTCAACATTTCCTGTGTCAAACTCACTCTGTGTGTGTGTGTGTGTGTGTGTGTGTGCAGAGCGAGTCGAGCCGTGCTGAGGTCTCACTGTTGCTCAGTCAGCTTCATTCTGAGGAGTCGTCACTCAGAGATTCACTCGCTAAGATGAGCAACATCAACGAGAGCCTCGCACACGACAAGTCTGATCTCAACAGCCTAATCATACAGGTACACACACACACACACACACACACACTTACAGCCTCATCATACAGGTACACACACACTCATCTTTAACAATGTGTTGATTGACAGCTGGAGGAGGAGAAGAATGGGTTGTTGTGTCAGAGAAGAGAAGCAGAACAAGAGAAACTGACCATCAGAGATGAACTTGTGCGCTCCGAACAGGACAGACTCGAGCTGGATTCTGTCCGTCTTACTCTACACCAATCACTGCAGGAGTCTGAGCTGGCCAGGGTGGGGCTGGAGGCGGAGCTTCAGTCACTGCAGGCAGACAGAGGCAAATTACAGGACAGAATTACACAGGTGACTCTCTGACCATACTCTCTCACTCTTTTGTAAAGTACTTTATCACATCCTGCTGTCAATCAAACAGCTGGTTGGGGAGGTGAACGCTTTGGAGGCGGAGCTTGGTGCTGTGCGTGGTGAAGAGGACAGGCAGAGCACTGCTCTTGAGGAAGCAGGACGTGGGCGGGCGGAGCTTGCACGGGAGAGGGCGGGGCTCTTGGTTCAGCTGACGGCCTCGGAGAGAGAGAACGCTGCATTGACCGAAGAGATCGCTGCCTTTAGGTGACACACTTATATCTGAATATAAATTGCCCTCATGTGACGTTTTGTGTATTTTGTATTGTATATTGTTATGTGTAACTGTGTGTGTAGGTCAGAGAGAGAGGCTCTGGAGACAAGTCTGTTTGAGGTTCAACAGCAAATGAATCAGATTGAGTCTCGACGAGAAAAACTGGAGTCAGAGAACAAGCATCTGCGTCTGCGCACTGACACACTAACAGGTACATAACAAAGGTGCATGAGAGAGAAGAGACGGGTCCATGAGAGAGGAGAGACGGGTGCATGAGAGAGAAGAGACGGGTCCATGAGAGAGGAGAGACGGGTGCATGAGAGAGAAGAGACGTGTGCATGAGAGAAAAGAGACGGGTGCATGAGAGAGGAGAGACGGGTGCAGGAGAGAGGAGAGACGGGTGCATGAGAGAGGAGAGACGGGTGCATGAGAGAGAAGAGACGGGTCCATGAGAGAGAAGAGACGGGAGCATGAGAGAGGAGAGACGGGTGCATGAGAGAGGAGAGACGGGTGCAGGAGAGAGAAGAGACGGGTCCATGAGAGAGAAGAGACGGGTCCATGAGAGAGGAGAGACGGGTGCATGAGAGAGGAGAGACGGGTGCATGAGAGAGAAGAGACTGGTCCATGAGAGAGAAGAGACAGGAGCATGAGAGAGGAGAGACGGGTCCATGAGAGAGGAGAGACGGGTGCATGAGAGAGGAGAGACGGGTGCATGAGAGAGAAGAGACGGGTCCATGAGAGAGGAGAGACGGGTGCATGAGAGAGGAGAGACGGGTGCATGAGAGAGAAGAGACGGGAGCATGAGAGAGGAGAGACGGGTGCATGAGAGAGGAGAGACGGGTGCATGAGAGAGGAGAGACGGGTGCAGGAGAGAGAAGAGACGGGTCCATGAGAGAGAAGAGACGGGTCCATGAGAGAGGAGAGACGGGTGCATGAGAGAGAAGAGACGGTTGCTTGAGAGAGAAGAGAGACGGGTGCATGAGAGAGAAGAGACTGGTCCATGAGAGAGAAGAGACAGGAGCATGAGAGAGGAGAGACGGGTCCATGAGAGAGGAGAGACGGGTGCATGAGAGAGGAGAGACGGGTGCATGAGAGAGAAGAGACGGGTCCATGAGAGAGGAGAGACGGGTGCATGAGAGAGGAGAGACGGGTGCATGAGAGAGAAGAGACGGGAGCATGAGAGAGGAGAGACGGGTGCATGAGAGAGGAGAGACGGGTGCATGAGAGAGGAGAGACGGGTGCAGGAGAGAGAAGAGACGGGTCCATGAGAGAGAAGAGACGGGTCCATGAGAGAGGAGAGACGGGTGCAGGAGAGAGAAGAGACGGTTGCTTGAGAGAGAAGAGACGGGTGCAGGAGAGAGAAGAGACGGGTACTTGAGAGAGAAGAGACGGGTGCATGAGAGAGGAGAGACGGGTGCATGAGAGAGGAGAGACGGGTGCATGAGAGAGGAGAGACGGGTGCATGAGAGAGGAGAGACGGGTGCATGAGAGAGGAGAGACGGGTGCATGAGAGAGAAGAGACGGGAGCATGAGAGAGGAGAGACGGGTGCATGAGAGAGGAGAGACGGGTGCATGAGAGAGGAGAGACGGGTGCATGAGAGAGAAGAGACGGGTGCATGAGAGAGAAGAGACGGGTGCTTGAGTGAGAAGAGAGACGGGTGCATGAGAGAGGAGAGACGGGTGCATGAGAGAGGAGAGACGGGTGCATGAGAGAGGAGAGACGGGTGCAGGAGAGAGGAGAGACGGGTGCATGAAAGAGAAGAGACGGGTGCATGAGAGAAAAGAGACGGGAGCATGAGAGAGGAGAGACGGGTGCATGAGAGAGGAGAGACGGGTGCATGAGAGAGAAGAGACGGGAGCATGAGAGAGAAGAGACGGGTGCTTGAGAGAGAAGAGACGGGTCCATGAGAGAGGAGAGACGGGTGCATGAGAGAGGAGAGACGGGAGCATGAGAGAGGAGAGACGGGTGCATGAGAGAGGAGAGACGGGTGCATGAGAGAGGAGAGACGGGTGCATGAGAGAGGAGAGACGGGTGCATGAGAGAGAAGAGACGGGAGCATGAGAGAGGAGAGACGGGTGCATGAGAGAGGAGAGACGGGTGCATGAGAGAGGAGAGACGGGTGCATGAAAGAGAAGAGACGGGTGCTTGAGAGAGAAGAGACGGGTCCATGAGAGAGGAGAGACGGGTGCATGAGAGAGGAGAGACGGGTGCATGAGAGAGGAGAGACGGGAGCATGAGAGAGGAGAGACGGGTGCATGAGAGAGGAGAGACGGGTGCATGAGAGAGGAGAGACGGGTGCATGAGAGAGGAGAGACGGGTGCTTGAGAGAGAAGAGAGACGGGTGCATGAGAGAGGAGAGACGGGTGCATGAGAGAGGAGAGACGGGTGCATGAGAGAGGAGAGACGGGTGCAGGAGAGAGAAGAGACGGGAGCATGAGAGAGAAGAGACGGGTGCTTGAGAGAGAAGAGACGGGTCCATGAGAGAGGAGAGACGGGTGCATGAGAGAGGAGAGACGGGTGCATGAGAGAGGAGAGACGGGTCCATGAGAGAGGAGAGACGGGTGCATGAGAGAGGAGAGACGGGTGCATGAGAGAGAAGAGACGGGAGCATGAGAGAGGAGAGACGGGTGCATGAGAGAGGAGAGACGGGTGCATGAGAGAGGAGAGACGGGTGCAGGAGAGAGAAGAGACGGGTCCATGAGAGAGAAGAGACGGGTCCATGAGAGAGGAGAGACGGGTGCATGAGAGAGAAGAGACGGTTGCTTGAGAGAGAAGAGAGACGGGTGCATGAGAGAGAAGAGACTGGTCCATGAGAGAGAAGAGACAGGAGCATGAGAGAGGAGAGACGGGTCCATGAGAGAGGAGAGACGGGTGCATGAGAGAGGAGAGACGGGTGCATGAGAGAGAAGAGACGGGTCCATGAGAGAGGAGAGACGGGTGCATGAGAGAGGAGAGACGGGTGCATGAGAGAGGAGAGACGGGTGCATGAGAGAGAAGAGACGGGTGCATGAGAGAGGAGAGACGGGAGCATGAGAGAGGAGAGACGGGTGCATGAGAGAGGAGAGACGGGTGCATGAGAGAGAAGAGACGGGTGCTTGAGAGAGAAGAGACGGGTGCATGAGAGAGGAGAGACGGGTGCATGAGAGAGGAGAGACGGGTGCATGAGAGAGGAGAGACGGGTGCATGAGAGAGAAGAGACGGGTGCTTGAGAGAGGAGAGACGGGTGCATGAGAGAGGAGAGACGGGTGCATGAGAGAGAAATACAAGTGTATGAAAGAGACAGACGGGTAGATGAGATCGGGCTGGATGCAAAGATTTGTGAGTAATGTTATTGTTTATAGTTGTGCATAAAGAAGATGTGTAGTTGTGTTGTCTGTTGTGTTATGTCTTCAGCTGAGTTGAAGCAGTTACGTGCTGACAGAGAGACAGTTTTGTCTCAGAGTGAGCGAGATAAAAACATGCTGAGAGATGCACTTGCAGCCGCTCAACAGGAAGCACAGCGATCCCTGCGCATGGCTCTCTCTGACCACCAGGAGGAGCTGGAGAGACTGACCAGTCAGAAGGTCAAGAGCTTTTACACTTTCATTATGTGAAAAACTAAATGTTTGTGTCAAACTACAACATTCCCAATGAATTCTTAATAAATGGAGCAGGAGGCACTGCGCTGCAGTCTGGAGGCTGAACACCAGGTGGCGCTGCGACAGATCCGAGATCAGCTGGAGGAGCAGATAAACAGACTGGAGAAAGAGCGAGATGAACTTCAGGAGGAACTTCAGTCATTGCAGCGAGACAGAGATCAGCGTCTTCTGCAGGCTGAGAGTGGCAAACAGCAGGTACATACGTGTGTGACTCACAGCACTGACGTGACTTGCTATAACACACTCAGATACAAATGTATAATAGAATGCAATGTAAATAGCTTTGGAGAAAAGCGTCTGGCAAATGACACGTGTGTGTGCAGGCGCTGTCCATGAAGGAGGCGGAAAAAACGGTTCTGTCTGAGAAAGTGTGCTCCCTACAGACAGAGCTGAGTACTGCAGAGCTTGAACTGGAGAGGAACAACCGAGACATGATTCTCCTCAAAGACCAGCAGCGGGTCAGAATAACATAAACATCTTATTGCTCACCTGTGATGGAGTTCTCAGTTGTGTTTCAAGTGTTAACTTAGTCTAAAATGTTTCTCCTAAAAGAAAAGATTAAGAGAGAAACAAATGAGAGTGTAATTGTTTAAACACATGAAGGTGTACATAAATGTAAATTGTTAAGGTAAATCTGGATTTGAGAAAATGTTTGGGTTCATATTGAGATCCTTAATCAATAAAAATTACTTTTAAATGCAGACTTGACAAATCTGAGCTCAGTTTGACACATTGTAGGTGATGTTCTGTTGTGTGATAAATAATTGTCAGTAAAGATTTTTTTTCCCAGGTTGCAGTCGCAGCTCTAAACACAGAGCTGCAGGAACTGCGCAGTCAGCTGCAGCACACAGTGAATTCACATGAGCGTGAGCTGCGCAGACTGCAGGAGAACTGCGCAGACCAGCAGACGAGAGGGAACACAGCACTCAGAGAGGTTATTGTGCCTTATGATTAAAACATAATTTACATTTAGTCATTTAGACGCTTTTATCCAAAGCGACTTGCAGAGAGTTCGGGGAGAAATAAGCGATATATGTCATAAAAGAGCAATAATACAATAGGTGCTAATACAAAGATACTAGTTTCAACATTTACATTTATGCATTTGGCAGACGCTTTTATCCAAAGCGACTCACATCCCCTGGGATCGAACCCACGATCTTGGCATTGTTAGCACCATGCTCTTACTCATCAAAAACATCAACACTACACAATTTAAATCGGAGCACAATACTAATTTTTTATTCTCCTTCAGCTTGAAGAATGTCGCACACTGCTCTCAACCAGTGAGGAGAGTCGAGACACCACAAAGCGAGACCTTTTGGAAATGGAGAAACGTTTGTGCCAAATACGGGATGCAGAGGAGGGGCATAGACGAGATGGGGTGGATCTACGACGGTCGATCAGTGATGTCACCCAAGAGAAAGACGCTCTGAGCCAATCAAATGTTCAGCTGAGAGAAGCACTGAGAGTTGCTGAGAGCGAGAGAATCAGGTGACAAACTCATGCTTCATATTACGCAACACGATATCTAAAACATGTTGATTTACCAGTATGTGTGTGTGCAGTGTGAAGCATGTGTGTGAGGAGAGAGAGCAGAAAGTGTCACTGCTCGAAGAAAATCTAGGGTCTGCGCAGAAGGAGGTGTCAGATCTGCGCAGCTGCCTGCGTGAGGTGGAGAGATCCAGACTGGAGGCGCGCAGAGAGCTGCAGGAACTGCGCAGGCAGGTCAGTCAGACGGACGATGATTTGAGGGTTTGTTGAGATGTGCAGATGTAGTGTGATGCATGTGTGACTCTGTTGTGTCAGGTGAAAGTTCTGGATGCTGAGCGAGAGCAGATGGCAAGACAGGTGGCTGAGCTGCAGACCCGTCTGTCTGTGGAAGATCAGAGAGATGAGGAGAGATCAAAAGAACTGATCACCCTCAAACAGAAACTCACAGACACAGAAACGTCCAGAAATGCTCTTCAGAAAGATGTGAGATCACACAGTCATGTGTTTGTGAATGTGGTTTAAGCATTTGATAATCCTCGCTCACTCTCCCTCTCCAGGTGTTTTCTCTCCAGAAGCGTCTGAGCGAGAGTGAATCGTGCTGGCGCAGTCGTGAGCGAGAGTTAATGTCTCATCTACAGGAGGCTCGCGGCTGTGAGAAGAAGCTCCAGGATGAGGCACGTAACCTCGCCACGCGTGCGCAGGCGGCTTCTGACGCGTCTGTGAGGATGCAGCTGCAGCTGAGTGAGGCGCAGGGTCGTCTGGCTGCAACGGAGGCGGAGCTGTCGCGTGCAGAGGCGTCCCGCAGAGATCTAGAGTTCAGGCTGTGTAGTCTGCAGTCGGCGCTCACACGTACGCTGGGCATCGGGACCAGGGGGCGGAGCAGCAGCAGAGGGCGGAGTCTGGTCGGCTCCTCCCCGTCCTCTATGATCTCTCTCTCTGGACATAGGAGCGTGTCTCCACTGCGCTGCTCGCTGTCACCAGCCAAAGGTCAAGAGTTAGTGTTCACTTGACATGTTTTTTGACAGGGCTTGACTCTTGGGATGTGTAGTTATTTAAGGAAACACTTTGTTCTCTCAGACGTGGCAGGTAATATCACACCTGATAACACAGTTGTGCTGAGGCCGTTGTCTCCAGAGAAGACTGATGCGCCACTGTCTGTCGCCCCGCCTGAGCTCGACGCTGAAACTCTTCGCAGCGGTCTGAGAGACTTCCTGCAGGAGCTGCGAGACACTCAGAGAGAACGAGTAAACATGCTTTCATTCACCTCACACACTGTCATAGTTACTAACATGGTATCCTACACATAATTTATTTTAATTGTGTGCTAGGATGAGGCACGGGGTCAGCTTGGGTCACTGCAGAGAGAGTTCGAGGAAGTGACATCAGAGAGAGACTCCACCCACCAGCGCCTCCTTCAGCTACACAATACACTACAAGAGTGTCAAGAGGGTGAGACACTTTACACCGTCACACACTCGCACGGGTGCGCAGACACGTGTTTATTATTTGTGTGTGTTTAGATAAGCGTGTGCTGGATGACAAACTGTCGACAGCTCAAGCTCAGCTGCATCAGCAGGAAGAACTGCAGCGGAGAGGAGAGAGAGACAGACGAGCACTAAACGACAAAATCAAAGAGCTGGAGAGAATCTTACTGAACACCGAAGCTGAACGCAGGCGTGTGGAGGTCAGAGGTCAACCCTGACATCACTATATAACTGTTTTGCAAACAACATTTATATGAGTGACGGTCTGTCCACAGGAGCAGTGCAGTAAACTGAGGACCGGAGAGGCACGGCTGGAGGCAGAGCGGCGCCGGCTGCGTGAGGCGTTGGAGGCGGCTGAAGGGCGTGGCACCCAGGTGGAGCTGGAAAGGCGGAGTATAGAGGGAGAGCTGCAGAGACTGAGATTGAGTCTGGCGGAGAGAGAGACGGAGATCCAGTCTGCTAATGAACGACATGAGAACATCCTCAAACAGGTCATACATCACTTTCACTCTCTCAAAATGTGACTGTAATAAAGTTCGTTAGAAGGGAAGGAAGGAGGCGGGAACCGGCGGACATTCAAATAATACAACTTTAATTAAATAAACAATAAACACGGAAGTAACCGGCAGCCACCTCACGGTAGACTGCCATGAAACATACACATAAACTAAACATATGTCCGGGCCCGGTCCTCTCTCGTCAACAGTCCTGCCGGTCGTCCTTTTAAGCTCCCAATCTCCTCCGTGATAGATGCGGGACCGGTGCGCGCACAGCTGATTGCACTTATCACTCACGCCACCGGCCCGCGTCACGGCTCTCGTCCCGCCTTCCTCACCACAGTGACCCATCCTCACAACTTCATCATACCTGTGTGTGCGTGTGTCAGGTGGCAGAGGACGAAGGACGTATCTCGTCTCTTCAGAGAGAGGTGGACAGACTGACGCTCCTACTGACTAAAGCTCAGGAGGCAGAGATGGTTCAGAAAGAACGAGCCCTCGCTCTATCTCAGGACCTGCAGGAAGCCACGGCAGCTCACAGCGTCACTCAAGGGCGTCTGGCAGCGCTGCAGAAAACACTGGGTCAGACTGAGAATGAACGCAGACAGCTGCAGGTGAGCAGACAGACAGAGACAGACAGTACACCAGAAAGAGTGAATGTTTTGACGTGTGGCTACTTTCAGGAGCGTGCAGACGGACTCAGATCATCCGTGTCTGATGGGAAGCTAAACATCACCGCTCTGATGGAGCAAGTGCAGACACTGCAGTCAGAACTGAGTCAGAGCCAGCTGCGCGGATCTGAACTGGAAACGGAGCTTCACAACACACAGGAGGTGAGACTGAGCCCAAGAGTATCGTGGGAGATGCATTATGAAGGTTTGAAAACGTTCTCCGGTCTTGCGCAGGCTCTGCGGCAGAGGTCCAACAGTCTGGCTGAAGGTCAGCACAGTCTACAGTCTGCTCACGCAGATAAAGTGTCTTTAGAAGAGCGTCTACGCAGTCTGCAAAGAGCGGTAGCGTTACTGGAGACAGAGAAGAGAGATGTGGAGAGACAGGCCGTCCGCCTGGAGAAAGACCACAGCGCATTGAGAAACACTCTGGATAAGGTGACACCTGTCTGTCTAGAAGATCTGAAGGTTTTGGTTTCGGTCTGAATTCTGGCTATGTAATTTTGTCTAATCTTTATATCAGGTTGAGCGGCAGAAGCTGCAGACGGAGGAGAGCAGCATGCGTCTGTCTGCAGAGAAAGGACGACTGGATCGCGTGCTCAACGGCACTGAACAAGAGCTGCAGGATGCACAGAGACAGATTGCACTAATGCAGGTATTCACATTCACATCTGACGTTATTAATAAATCAATCAGATGAATAATGCAATCAGGTGTGTGTGTGTGATGTTTTTGTGGATGTGCATGTTGGTGTCAAACAGAAGATCACAGTGTGTCTGGTGAGTAACACAAGGGTGTTGATGTTTGAGCAGTTAAAGTCATGTAAATGTAGTGTGGCTGCTATGGTTTCTGCTATTGCTATGGTAAGAGTGTGTGCATCCCTTTCTTTTGGCTGTGTAACCACATTAAACTGCGGGTTTATCATGTGTCAGATCTAAAGCTTCATACATCATAAAAGTCCCTGTGAACCGGAAGTTGTGATCGCTTTAACTTCCGTAATGCCGGTTTTCGTCTTTCTCTGCTTTTCTTTGCTTTTGAAATGGAACTGGCAGCAGAAGGGGAGGAGTTAACGGATGCTTTGCCCAAGCAGTCTAACATAAATCATTTTAGATGTATAGTCATCACAGGAATGAAGTTTCATATTCAGATTATAATTTAAGATTGTGAAAAATTCTATAAAGAGAATGACCCACAGTGATAAACTATTTACAATAAACAAATACGCAGTCATTTTTTATTTCACTTTGTGTGATTTTAGTTACTTAAATATAAAGGTTTAATGATCTCACTTTCTATCACATTTGGTTCTGCTGCAGTTGTTGGTGTTTGACACAATTGTTAAACGTCACGTATGCTGATTTCAGGCTCAGCTTGCTGAACTAGAGCAGACCCGCAGCGCGAGCGAGCAGTCGGACCGTCTGCGTGAGGAAGCACAGCGCGAGGCCGAGCGTCTGCGCATCGGTCAGAGAGAGGCGGAGCGAGCGCTGGCGGCACGTGAGAGAGTTCACCGTCAGCGGGTCAAAGGTCTGGAGGAACAAGTGTCGACACTGAAGGAACAATTACAGCACGAGATCCGACGCAGAACACCGTTCAAATCACCCACATGACCTGTGACGTCACCGTGACCGTCTCAGAAATATGAGCGTTTATGATCATGAACATTTTTACCTCCCAGAAGAAAATTTGATATGTATAATGTTACAATAATCGTACATTCACTAAACAATGACCAATAATGAACAGAAATAACTTTACTCGAAGATTTTTACTGTAGTTTACAGACGGGAAAACCTGACTGAAGGAAATCTGTTTGTTTCTGAAATACAGTTATGAACCGTTATAATAATTAAATTGCACATATTTATCCTTTTGTGATCGTTAAGTTTTTTATGATACAAAAACGATACATTACATTGGTGTAAACTTACCTTTCTGCTCAATCCTCTGCTCTGAATACAAAATATGAAGGTCTCTGAACATTCTAAGAGTTTTATTACACGTGTGTTTAATAGGATTAAATATGAAAAGTCTGTCAGAAATCGCACTCTCTTTTGCGCGCGCGACACCTGCTGCTTCTGAACGGCGCGAAATTGTTACGTTCATTTAAACGTCACTACAAAGCTAGATTCAGATATAAAGCTCACGTGATGTTCACACTCAACACTAGAAAGTGTTTTATTTTAAGGGTTTTACATGAATACAGTAATACATGATAGTAAAATACTACAACTGAACCCAGACTGCATCATCTGCGCAGATCTGCGTTCAGTAGCTGTTTTTAAGGTGATCAGTGCCTGCAGGTCTGTAAATCTGACCGGAGATCAGATGTGAAGGGTCAAGTTCAGTGTAACTCACCCGAGACACAACACACAAATAAACAATAATGACAACAACAGCACTGAATGATGACAGTAACGTTTGTCCTGCATCACAGGATACAATAGCACCAGAAACACTGAACCAAATGATTATATTACAGTAAATATCACTTCATATGAGCCTTAAACATCACATACATATAAAGAGAGAGACAGAGGAAACAGGAAAGAGCTGAATTTGTATGTGAAATATATTCTTATGCAGACATGTAAACAAATTTGATGAGAATGGAAGTTCATGTGATGATGTTGGTGAAATTAAACTTTAAACCAAAAGAGTTGATGTTTCATCAAATTGTATGTTTTGTCTTAAATTCTTTGGGGGGTTAACACTACACAAGAGGGTCTGGTCTGAGCATCTGATCGTGTTTGTGTAAAGTATCAGTAGGCAGTACCAGGGCTCGCACATGTGTGTGTGTCTAACAGGATCCACAGCTCTTGGCACAAGTCCCGGCCATCGCTCCACACTGACCACTGAGTGCAACTACACCACAGCGAGAAAACTGATCCCGGCACAGATCCGCTGCACAGAAACACACACACACATGTCTGTTAGATCGCTGTTCACTGTATAAAGAGAGAGACACACACACACACACACACACACACACTGACCTCTGAGCAGCTCCTCGTGGGCACAAACGGTCCTGACACAAATCTCTTTATTGATCACATAAACCCTCCGCAGACTGGAGACAAACACAGCACAGCTTCACATTCAACATTATTCAAAATTAAAATAATGAAAGAAGAAAAAATGAAGATATTTTGAAAAATGTCTCGGTGGTTTTGTGTTCATTCAACAGAGCTTAGTGTTGTTTGATACATTTCTTCAAAATATCTTCTTTTGTGTTCTGCAGAAGAACGAAAGTCATGTGTGTGTGTGTGTGTGTGTGACCTGTAGAAGCAGATGCTGTTGAGACATTGTTTACACGGCTGATGGACAGAATAGAGACGAGTGCAGGGATACTGTTCCTCACGACAGTCTGTAAAACACAAGAAAACACAATCAGACTCTCTCTCTCTCGCACTGTTAGTGTGATTTACAAATGCTCATACCCAGAGGTCCAGGTTCAGTCGGCTCTGTCTGTAAATCCACGACTGAAATAAAAACAAAACAAATTGGGTGATATTACTGTAGAAAGCAGACTGAACGAGGTGTGAGAGAGAGAGAAAGAGAGAGAGGGTGTACCGGTCTGTCCAGGTCCTACGGTTGGTGTTTGTATGATCTGTTGTGGCACTGCCGGATCTGTCCATCACAACAATAACAGCTTCAGATTATAATATCACAAACAGACGGTTTAAGCAGAGAAGTGAAGACACACTTACAGTAATCATAAGTGTTGCTGTTCCCTGTGGATGACAAACACAAAGCAGAAGATCAGATGTGAGTTTACAGTCACAGTGTTTAATTACAGAAGAGATTCACTGATGAACTCACCAAACACATCTGAATAATCATCATAGTTCTGACACACAACCACACCTGCACAACAAACACAATCATCATCGTTATCAACATCTGATTCTGTTCATTCATTATAAATCTAAACTAAATGAAAATTATTATATTGTGTGTGTGTGTGTGTGACTGACCGAGCACTGACAGTAGAATCAAGTAAGAGAGCTTCATGATGTCTGTAGAAACAGTGAGATGATGATGTCATTATTTTATGCTCTACAATTCACATTCAAACTCTCTCTCTCTCTCTCTCTGTCTGTGTCTCTCTCTGTCTGTCTGTCTCTCTCTCTCTCTCTCTCTCTCAAGATTCAAGATTCAAAAAAGCTTTATTGGCATGATAAAAAGTGTTTTACATTGCCAAAGCAGGAAGATTAAATATAAACATTCTGTATAAAATAAGAGTATCCTATATAAGAAACAATATGTACACATCAATACAGACATAAAAGTGCGAAGTATTGACAAAAGTTCTTAGTGAAAGAGACAGGATCCTGTCATAAGTGTCAGTTTGTGTGTGTTGTGTCAGTGTTGTGTTGTGTCAGTGTTGTGTGTGTTGTGTCTGTGTTGTGTTGTGTCAGTGTTGTGTCAGTGTTGTGTGTGTTGTGTCTGTGTTGTGTCTGTGTTGTGTCAGTGTTGTGTCAGTGTTGTGTGTGTTGTGTCAGTGTTGTGTGTGTTGTGTCAGTGTTGTGTGTGTTGTGTCTGTGTTGTGTTGTGTCAGTGTTGTGTGTGTTGTGTCAGTGTTGTGTGTGTGTTGTGTCTGTGTTGTGTCAGTGTTGTGTCAGTGTTGTGTGTGTTGTGTCAGTGTTGTGTGTGTTGTGTCAGTGTTGTGTGTGTTGTGTCTGTGTTGTGTCAGTGTTGTGTGTGTTGTGTCAGTGTTGTGTGTGTTGTGTCGGTGTTGTGTCAGTGTTGTGTGTGTTGTGTCAGTGTTGTGTCAGTGTTGTGTGTGTTGTGTCTGTGTTGTGTCAGTGTTGTGTCAGTGTTGTGTCAGTGTTGTGTGTGTTGTGTCAGTGTTGTGTGTGTTGTGTCAGTGTTGTGTGTGTTGTGTCTGTGTTGTGTCTGTGTTGTGTCAGTGTTGTGTCAGTGTTGTGTGTGTTGTGTCAGTGTTGTGTGTGTTGTGTCAGTGTTGTGTTGTGTCAGTGTTGTGTGTGTTGTGTCTGTGTTGTGTCAGTGTTGTGTCAGTGTTGTGTCAGTGTTGTGTGTGTTGTGTCAGTGTTGTGTGTGTTGTGTCTGTGTTGTGTCTGTGTTGTGTCAGTGTTGTGTCAGTGTTGTGTGTGTTGTGTCAGTGTTGTGTGTGTTGTGTCAGTGTTGTGTGTGTTGTGTCTGTGTTGTGTCTGTGTTGTGTCAGTGTTGTGTCAGTGTTGTGTGTGTTGTGTCAGTGTTGTGTGTGTTGTGTCAGTGTTGTGTTGTGTCAGTGTTGTGTGTGTTGTGTCTGTGTTGTGTCAGTGTTGTGTTAGTGTTGTGTCTGTGTTGTGTCAGTGTTGTGTTGTGTCTGTGTTGTGTCAGTGTTGTGTCAGTGTTGTGTTGTGTCTGTGTTGTGTCAGTGTTGTGTGTGTTGTGTCAGTGTTGTGTTGTGTCTGTGTTGTGTCAGTGTTGTGTGTGTTGTGTCTGTGTTGTGTCTGTGTTGTGTCAGTGTTGTGTCAGTGTTGTGTGTGTTGTGTCAGTGTTGTGTGTGTTGTGTCAGTGTTGTGTGTGTTGTGTCTGTGTTGTGTCAGTGTTGTGTGTGTTGTGTCAGTGTTGTGTAAGTGTTGTGTGTGTTGTGTCTGTGTTGTGTCAGTGTTGTGTCAGTGTTGTGTCAGTGTTGTGTGTGTTGTGTCAGTGTTGTGTGTGTTGTGTCTGTGTTGTGTCTGTGTTGTGTCAGTGTTGTGTCAGTGTTGTGTGTGTTGTGTCAGTGTTGTGTGCGTTGTGTTAGTGTTGTGTTGTGTCAGTGTTGTGTGTGTTGTGTCTGTGTTGTGTCTGTGTTGTGTCAGTGTTGTGTGTGTTGTGTCAGTGTTGTGTCAGTGTTGTGTCAGTGTTGTGTCAGTGTTGTGTTGTGTCTGTGTTGTGTCAGTGTTGTGTGTGTTGTGTCAGTGTTGTGTGTGTTGTGTCTGTGTTGTGTCTGTGTTGTGTTGTGTCAGTGTTGTGTCAGTGTTGTGTGTTGTGTCAGTGTTATGTGTGTTGTGTCAGTGTTGTGTTGTGTTGTGTCAGTGTTGTGTGTGTTGTGTCTGTGTTGTGTCTGTGTTGTGTTGTGTCAGTGTTGTGTGTGTTGTGTCAGTGTTGTGTGTTGTGTCAGTGTTATGTGTGTTGTGTCAGTGTTGTGTTGTGTCAGTGTTGTGTGTGTTGTGTCTGTGTTGTGTGTGTTGTGCTGGTTGTCGCTCTTCTGTCGTGACAGGACTTGACGTATCTCGCCGTCAGGTTTGAGCTGATGGGCTTTTCTCCCAGTATGTATGAGATCTTGTCCTGTTGTTGTGTCAGTGTTGTGTGTGTTGTGTTGTGTCAGTGTTGTGTGTGTTGTGTGTGTTGTGCTGGTTGTTGCTCTTCTGTCGTAACAGGACTTGACGTATCTGGCCGTCAGGTTTGAGCTGATGGGCTTTTCTCCCAGTATGTATGAGATCTTGTCCTGTTGTTGTGTCAGTGTTGTGTGTGTTGTGTTGTGTGTGTGTTGTGTCTGTGTTGTGTTGTGTCAGTGTTGTGTTGTGCTGGTTGTTGCTCTTCTGTCGTGACAGGACTTGACGTATCTCGCCGTCAGGTTTGAGCTGATGGGCTTTTCTCCCAGTATGTATGAGATCTTGTCCTGTTGTTGTGTGTGTTGTGTTGTGTTGTGTTGTGCTGGTTGTTGCTCTTCTGTCGTGACAGGACTTGACGTATCTCGCCGTCAGGTTTGAGCTGATGGGCTTTTCTCCCAGTATGTATGAGATCTTGTCCTGTTGTTGTGTGTGTTGTGTGTGTTGTGTTGTGTTGTGTTGTGCTGGTTGTTGCTCTTCTGTCGTGACAGGACTTGACGTATCTCGCCGCCAGGTTTGAGCTGATGGGCTTTTCTCCCAGTATGTATGAGATCTTGTCCTGTTGTTGTGTCAGTGTTGTGTGTGTTGTGTTGTGTGTGTGTTGTGTCAGTGTTGTGTGTGTTGTGTGTGTTGTGTCAGTGTTGTGTCAGTGTTGTGTCTGTGTTGTGTCAGTGTTGTGTCAGTGTTGTGTGTGTTGTGTTGTGTCAGTGTTGTGTTGTGCTGGTTGTTGCTCTTCTGTCGTGACAGGACTTGACGTATCTGGCCGTCAGGTTTGAGCTGATGGGCTTTTCTCCCAGTATGTATGAGATCTTGTCCTGTTGTTGTGTCAGTGTTGTGTGTGTTGTGTTGTGTCAGTGTTGTGTGTGTGTTGTGTCAGTGTTGTGTGTGTTGTGTCAGTGTTGTGTGTGTTGTGTCAGTGTTGTGTTGTGCTGGTTGTTGCTCTTCTGTCGTGACAGGACTTGACGTATCTCGCCGTCAGGTTTGAGCTGATGGGCTTTTCTCCCAGTATGTATGAGATCTTGTCCAGTTGTTGTGTCAGTGTTGTGTGTGTGTTGTGTTGTGTTGTGTCAGTGTTGTGTGTGTTGTGTTGTGTCAGTGTTGTGTGTGTTGTGTCAGTGTTGTGTGTGTTGTGTCTGTGTTGTGTGTGTTGTGCTGGTTGTTGCTCTTCTGTCGTGACAGGACTCGACGTATCTCGCCGTCAGGTTTGAGCTGATGGGCTTTTCTCCCAGTATGTATGAGATCTTGTCCTGTTGTTGTGTCAGTGTTGTGTCAGTGTTGTGTTGTGTCAGTGTTGTGTTGTGTCTGTGTTGT
This sequence comes from Barbatula barbatula, assembly GCF_947034865.1. Lineage (NCBI taxonomy): Eukaryota > Metazoa > Chordata > Actinopteri > Cypriniformes > Nemacheilidae > Barbatula > Barbatula barbatula. The sequence continues at coordinate 24,179,263 of NC_136776.1, read as the reverse complement.
GTGTGTTGTGTCAGTGTTGTGTCAGTGTTGTGTGTGTTGTGTTGTGTCAGTGTTGTGTTAGTTTTGTGTCTGTGTTGTGTTGTGTTGTGCTGGTTGTTGCTCTTCTGTCGTGACAGGACTTGACGTATCTCGCCGTCAGGTTTGAGCTGATGGGCTTTTCTCCCAGTATGTATGAGATCTTGTCCTGTTGTTGTGTCAGTGTTGTGTGTGTTGTGTCAGTGTTGTGTGTGTTGTGTCTGTGTTGTGTGTGTTGTGCTGGTTGTTGCTCTTCTGTCGTGACAGGACTCGACGTATCTCGCCGTCAGGTTTGAGCTGATGGGCTTTTCTCCCAGTATGTATGAGATCTTGTCCTGTTGTTGTGTCAGTGTTGTGTCAGTGTTGTGTTGTGTCAGTGTTGTGTTGTGTCTGTGTTGTGTGTGTTGTGTCAGTGTTGTGTCAGTGTTGTGTGTGTTGTGTTGTGTCAGTGTTGTGTTAGTTTTGTGTCTGTGTTGTGTTGTGTTGTGCTGGTTGTTGCTCTTCTGTCGTGACAGGACTTGACGTATCTCGCCGTCAGGTTTGAGCTGATGGGCTTTTCTCCCAGTATGTATGAGATCTTGTCCTGTTGTTGTGTCAGTGTTGTGTGTGTTGTGTGTGTGTTGTGTCTGTGTTGTGTTGTGTTGTGTTGTGTTGTGCTGGTTGTTGCTCTTCTGTCGTGACAGGACTTGACGTATCTCGCCGTCAGGTTTGAGCTGATGGGCTTTTCTCCCAGTATGTATGAGATCTTGTCCTGTTGTTGTGTGTGTTGTGTGTGTTGTGTCAGTGTTGTGTTGTGTGTGTTGTGCTGGTTGTTTCTCTTCTGTCGTGACAGGACTTGACGTATCTCGCCGCCAGGTTTGAGCTGATGGGCTTTTCTCCCAGTATGTATGAGATCTTGTCCTGTTGTTGAAACTGCTTGAAGTCTTTGTGGAAGTTTGTGAACTGGGGGAAGAATGTTTCTCTGATGTCCGTATAGTTTGGACACGAGGTTAAGAAGTGCAGCTCTGTTTCCACTTGTCTCTGTGTGCAGTGTGGACACAGTCGCTCTTCTCTTGGAGTCCATGTCTGTCTGTGTCGGCCCGTCTCCACAGTGAGCTTGTGTTCACTGAGTCTGTACATGGTCAACACTTTTCTTAGTTTAGGGTCTGATACGCTTTTGAGGTATTCTGCCGCTTTATATTCTCTGTTTAATGACCGATAGCATTCAAGTTTACTTTGCTGAGCTGTTGCTTCTGTCCAGTGTTTGAGATATTTTTCTTTTTGTGTTTTTATCATTTGGTTAATTCTGGCTGGAGTTTGGGGTTCAGTTGGACACGTTTGGGGTTTTAGAGTTGGGCTTTTCTCTGGATCCAGCTCCTGGTGACGTAAGGTTTTGTGATGGAGTGATTCTGTATCGCTGTTCTTAAGGTGGTTATAGAATTTAATCGCTCTTTTTTGTATTTTAATTATTAGAGGATATAGTCCTAATTCTGCTCTGCAGGCGTTGTTTGGGGTTTTGCGTTGTACCCGTAGAATGTTTTTACACATTTCTGTTTGCAGGGTCTCAGTTGGGTGTTTGTCCCATTTGGTGAACTCTTGGTTGGTGAGGGGACCCCAAACCTCACATCCATAAAGTGCTATTGGTTCTATAACGGATTGGATTATTTTAAGCCAAATTCCAGCTGGGATGTGGATTTTTATATTCCTTTTGATAGCGTAAAAAGCTCTTCGTGCCTTGTCTCTCAGGTCGTTCACTGCCTTGTTTAAGTTTCCGGTGTTACTGATGTTTATACCGAGATATGTGTAGTTTTGGGTTTGCTCTAAAGGCACGTTGTTGAGTTTAAAGTTGTGATGTTGGTTTTGTCGACTATGCCTTTTCTGGAATATCATAACTTTGGTCTTTTTAAGGTTCACTGATAGCGCCCATGTTTGACAGAAAGTGTGCAGGATGTCTAGATGTTGCTGTAGACCCTCTTTTGTGGGTGACAGCAGCACCAGATCATCTGCAAACAGAAGACATTTCACTTCAGTGTCTCTCTCTCCTGTCTCTCTGTCTCTCCTGTCTCTCTGTCTCTCTCTCTCTCTCTCTCTGTCTCTCTCTCTCTCTGTCTCTCTTTCTCTCTGTGTCTCGCTTCTCTCTGTCTCTCTCTCTGTCTCTCTCTCTCTCTCTGTCTGTCTCTCTCTCTGTCTCTCTTTCTCTCTGTGTCTCGCTTCTCTCTGTCTCTCTCTCTGTCTCTCCTGTCTCTCTGTCTCTCTCTCTCTCTCTCTCTCTCTCTCTGTCTCTCTCTCTCTCTGTCTCTCTTTCTCTCTGTGTCTCGCTTCTCTCTGTCTCTCTCTCTGTCTCTCTCTCTCTCTCTGTCTGTCTCTCTCTCCCTCCTGTCTGTCTGTCTCTCTCTCTCCTGTCTGTCTCTCTCTCTCTCTGTGTGTCTCTCTCCCTCCTGTCTGTCTGTCTCTCTCTCCTGTCTGTCTCTCTCTCTCTCTCTCTCTCTCTGTCTCGCTTCTCTCTGTCTCTCTCTATCCTGTCTGTCTGTCTGTCTCTCTCTCTCTCTGTCTCTCTCTCTGTGTGTATGTGCCCTCCTGTGGCCCCTGAATCGTCTGCACTTGAAGAATGTTGCTCTGAAGCAGAAACTCTCACACTCCCACAGAGAGAGACAGGCAGACAGGAGAGAGAGAGACTCTTAAAAGTTGTGTTTCTATAGTCTTTAATATCAAACTGTTCCACTGAACACATAAAATCATTAAAACAGACAAATACACTCTTGTCCACAGTGTGTGTGTGCGTGTGTGTGTGTGTGTGTGTGTGTGTGTGTGTGTGTGTGTGTGTGTGTGTGTGCAGCTCTCACATCTGGGAGCCATTAACCCCCCCCCAAACCCTCACAAGACCCTCCCCCCACATACACACACGTGTGTTCTGTTCTTTTCATTAACTTTCATCATCTACAACAATCTTTTCTTCCCCTCCCCCGTCTGCCCCTCTTTCTTTGTGTCTGTGTGTTTATTTTGGCTGTTTGTGATTAGCCCCTGGCTGTAATAACCCCCCACCGGAAATATCGCAAAAGCCCCCAACAGAAAACACATCCTAAAATAAACACAATACCAACACAACACTTCAACATTCATTCACACGAGTAAGTTACTGGTCATGTGATGTTTCAAGAGAATAAACTCGCTGCCTTTATTAGTCCAGATCTTTTCACAGACGTGTAAAATCATCACATTCTTCATTTAAACGTTGAATCTGTCCGCTAAATAACGTCAAACATTCACTCGTAGATCATACGTTTAAAAACATGAATGTTAAGAGTTTCTCACCGTAATTCAGTTTCTATCTCCTGGAGTGATGCTCAAGTCTCAGCGCGTGTCTGAAGTTTCTCAAACCCCGCCCCTGCGCGTGACCCCGCCTCCCCCTCCTATAACCACCTACAGTGACGTCAACTATACAGACTACACAAACGAATGAAACCTTCATCTCATGATGATTTAAAACTGTTATATATTACACAGAAATCACTGATGAATAAAACACTTATTTGACCAATCACGTGACGACGGCATTCATCTCCGCCCCTCACTGATAAACGCATACAAACATGTGTGTTCACTGCGATACTATTTATATTCATGAGAATCACGTGATGACCTGACGAAGATGTAACATATACGTTATTTAAATGTTTGATATCATAATACATTATTTGTGTTACTTCACAGATTTAATGACTCGTGTGAAATAAATCATGAGGAGATGTGTCTTAACTGTGACCTCCATTCTAGATCTGAGCAGAATTTGAATGTTATAATAATTTTGCACAGAGATCTGAATAGTAAGTGTTTATTACATACAACGCCAAAGACACAAGCTGAACATACACGTGTCCTTATTATACACACTTCTGTCTCGCTCACATGACGTTATACATCACATGAATTAGCATTTAATAAACAACAACAGATGAATGCAGCATGCTTGTGTATCTCTGTTGTGGGTGTGTGTGAGATATTTTATGCAGATGCTGTATTCTTCTCTTTGTATGTGGCCATCATCTTCTTGATCTGAGCGATGGCTTTGCCTGGATTCAAACCCTGCAGATGACAAACTCCCATCAGAAACATCTCACAACAGCACCAGTGTCACTATAAACCTATACGCTGCGAAAAACAGGTTTATTACACTTATTATCTGATCAATCAAGTGTTTCTGAACTGTTTGTGATTCATTAAAGGGGTCGTTTGAACTGAAGATTTCTTTGAGATTCTGGAGTAGTTGAAGATGTTTGCAAGAGTGTTTAATGTGTGTCATGTGACCTTGGGGCAGGTTTTGGTGCAGTTCATGATGGTGTGACAGCGGTACAGTGAAAACGGATCCTGTAGTTTGGAGAGTCTCTCTTCTGTGAATTCATCACGGGAGTCGATCATCCAGCGATACGCCTGAAACACAGATAACACGCTGAACTCTGAACCTTCAGACACCTGCCGAACGTCATCTCTTCAGACTTCAGCTCACCTGCATTAGGACGGCCGGCCCCAGATATTTGTCTCCATTCCACCAGTAACTGGGACAGCTGGTGCTGCAGCAGGCACACAGAATACACTCGTACAGACCGTCCTGACACACACAGACACACACAACAGTAACACAACAGACACAATTCAACACTCATGAGTTCACTACAGTGTTTACTCTACCAGTTTCTGTCTGTCCTCGACGCTCTGCAGGTACTGCTCCTGACCCTCTTTAGACTCGTCCTTCTTCTTCAGGTACGGCTCGATGGATTTATACTGAGCATAGAAGTTGCTCATGTCCTAAAGGAGAAGGAAACGCGTCACACAAAACTGCGGCCAGCCGATGCGGCACGACTGTGATCAGATACTCACTGGCACAAGGTCTTTCACCACATACATGTGGGGCAGTGGGTAAATCTTCGTCACCTTGCTGGTGTTGACATCAATTTTGTCCAGACACGCCAAAGTGTTTCCGCCGTTAATATTCATGGCGCAAGATCCACAGATTCCTGCGAACATCAGAACCACATTGTGAACGTGATCATGTTTTAATGGCTCACAGCTTTCCTGCAGCTCAGTGGTTGGAGCATGGTGCTAACATTGCCAAGGTCATGGGATCGGTCCCAGGGATTGCACATAAACAAAACATTTATAGTACAATGCAGTGTAAGTCGCTTTGGATAAAAGCGTCTCCCAAATACATAAATGTAAATGTAGTGGAGAGTGATGGCTCGCTTTGTCTAACCCTCTCTGCAGGAGCGTCTGAAGGTCAGGGTGGGGTCAACGTCATTCTTGATCTTGATTAGAGCATCTAAAACCATCGGGCCACACCTTAGAAAAACAACAGTCACTCTTCAGACACAAACTACAGCCATGAGAGTAACTCCCGATGGACGGTCTGGACTCACGTGTTAAGGTCGATTTCGTAGGTCTGCATGCGAGGTTTGTCTCCAGCTCTGTCTGGATCCCATCTGTAGATCTGAAACTTCTTGATTCTGGACTGAGGAGCAGGTGCTGCTGCAGTCTGTGTGAACCGCACCACCTGATACACAACAACACAACACAGATGAGATGAGATCTGTGAGTCACAGACAGTGATTTTCTGACCTCTAGTGGCTGCGGACGGAATGACACGTCACTGTTACATCACGGTTACAAAACCACACATGACATAATACATTGCAAAACGAATTTATAGATATATTATGACATAAACTACTTGACATGATCCAAACACACGATTTCTTTATAGGAATATTTTCCACTTTTCTCCAAGGCCATATAATATCTGAAAGAGGTTTACGTCACAGTCCGGGAAGACTTTACGACGCTTGTTTAAATGACACAACAGTCCGTAAACACGACTGATATACGGTATAAACAAACATAACCGAAACACGTCACACATGTAATAATTAACTCACGACAAATGTCATAAACGACGCTTAAGTGCTCAGACAATACAGAAGCAGCGGCTGTCACGTCACATTCAAACACCCGTGACACGTTTAAAGAAACACATTATAAACACACAATACACGTCACACGGATTTAAACAATTGTAAGATGTCTATAGTGTATTTGTTACCGTGAAGGCGGCGGCGGTGGGACGGACGGCAGAAGCACAACAGCGGCTCAAGGAGAAACACACCGCGGCCATGATCGCTCAATCTGACTCTCTCAGACCTCCAGCAGACCACAATGCACCGCGAGTTTCTCACGGACTTTTAATTTGTCGCTCTGTAGGCCCAGGGCAACGCAGCTCATTTATCTTCGTTCAAATGGAAATAACATGAAGGCCTCGCTTAAAGACGTTTAGTGTTTTATAAACAGCTCACGAATGAACATACACTACAGTGCAGTGCGATATCCATACTTGATTTCATGAATACACATTTATTCAAACATTGTTCGTGTGAGACTTTTCATTTGTCGCTCTTTCGGGACTGCGGACCCGCGTGCCCCGGAAGTGATGTGAGGTTGTGTCAATGCAGGCAAATAGCACGAGATGTAAGGTCACGCATATACATATCAGAAGAGATTGATAAGTTAAGAGGTCGTTGATCTATTGATCGATCATCATGGTGTTTCTCACGCTGTCCTGCTGGACCCGCAGCCGCGGACCGGACCGATACTGGAAAGTTCAAGAGCTCTTGAAGAACGCGCGGGTGAGAAGCCAGTCATTCATTCATTCATTCATCAGTTTACATGTCTGTCTATGAACGACAGATGGAAAGAGACAGATTCTTTGTCATATTACGTCATATCTCATGCACGTTATTCTCGTAAGTGTTAAATGCTGTTGACCAGTCCAGTGTGTTGTGTGTGTTTGCAGCATTTTCGCGGCAGAAAGAATCGCTGCTACAGTCTTGCGGTGCGCGCGGTGCGCCGAGCGTTTGTGTACGCCAGCAAAGCACGCAAAGCCAAAAGACGCAACATGAGAACGGTAAACGTCACACGGCTGTCAAACACGTCACAGATCCATCAAACACACTTTGTATGAGATGCCCTTTAAAACTACACCCTGTGTGTCGCAGCTGTGGATCTCGCGCATCGCTGCAGCCACCAGAGAACACGGCATGAAATACCCCGCGCTCGTGCACAACCTGCTGAAGGTAAGTGTGTGCGCGCATCTGTGATTGACACGGGTGTGATGTGTGCTTAACATGTTTCTTGTGTGTCTTTACAGTGCAGCGTTCAGCTCAACAGACGCGTGTTGTGTGACCTGTCAATCACAGAGCCGCGCTCGTTCCACGCGCTCACCGCACTGGCCCGCGCGCGTCAGCAGGAGGGGTTCCGAGCGGCGCTGGGCGACGGTACGGAACCGCCAGGCGTTTTCTCGCGCATCACACAACTGCAGTGACCCACAACGCCCGGAGACAGCCAATCAGAGCCTCTGTTCACCTGTCTAATGGAATGCTGCATCAGTGCATCTCTGTGAATGATCTCAGATCAGATGTGACGAGCATCACTGTACTGGAGTGTGTTTGTGTATTTGACTTCTTCTCTGTAAATAAATGTTTTGTCTGTTTATGACTGTATCAATAAAACATTTCCTACGTTACTGCCACTGAATTGAAATGATAATATAATGTGTGAGCATCGATTTAACAACAGATTTCACTCAAAGTTAGCTTGGAAATACGTCCCCTTTATGATCAAGTAATACTGATAAACTGTAGGTAGGTCTTCGTAAATTTGTAAAGATAATCACGAAAGTGTTTAAAGTTTTTTTTTACATTTTATCAAAAGAATGTGTAAAAACATTCACAATATCTGGTGTAAAGTGATTAGATCCATGAAAACTGATGCAAGACTCTGGTAAGACGTTTCCAGAGGCTTTTCAGCCACCGTACACACATAATGCGGGGGGGCGTGGCTTCCTCTCTGACCTTCTGAAGGACGAGCGCGTCAGCCAATCAGCAGCTCGTCGCTGTGTCAGGGGAGTGGTGCGCACGCGCAGATTGGCGGCGTCACACGCGTGGAGTGGAAGTGAGTTCAGTGCCCGGTGTCCATCCTCACAGCGATCATGTCGTGGCTGTTCGGGCTCAATAAAGGCCAGAGCGTCGTTCCTCCGGACGGCCCGGTTCCGCCAGCTCCTCCCGCTCCTCCGCCCAGCGGCTCCGGTGGCTCCGGTTCCGACAAACCCAAGGACAAATGGAGCAACTTCGACCCTACGGGACTGGAGCGCGCGGCGCAGGCGGCCAAAGACCTCGACCGATCCCGTAAGTACCGGTGACACGAGACCCCCGGGACCACCGCTCTTACCGTCTCTGTGATCGTACACTGACGTCACGTTTCACGCGTCGCGTCTGAGTATGTGAAGGGCATTGGGTCAAAGGTTACGCCCCCCTCACGTGTCATTGATTTTTCATTCACAAAATACTGCAGGTGTTTACTATAGTAAGAACTGTCGTGCACTGTGGCGTTTACTGTAGTCAGTACTGTAGTGCACTGTGGTGTTTACTGTAGTCAGTACTGTAGTGCACTGTGGCGTTTACCGTAGTCAGTACTGTAGTGCACTGTGGCGTTTACCGTAGTCAGTACTGTAGTGCACTGTGGCGTTTACCGTAGTCAGTACTGAAGTGCACTGTGGCGTTTACCGTAGTCAGTACTGTAGTGCACTGTGGCGTTTACCGTAGTCAGTACTGTAGTGCACTGTGGCGTTTACCGTAGTCAGTACTGTAGTGCACTGTGGCGTTTACCGTAGTCAGTACTGTAGTGCACTGTGGCGTTTACCGTAGTCAGTACTGTAGTGCACTGTGGCGTTTACCGTAGTCAGTACTGTAGTGCACTGTGGCGTTTACCGTAGTCAGTACTGTAGTGCACTGTGGCGTTTACCGTAGTCAGTACTGTAGTGCACTGTGGCGTTTACCGTAGTCAGTACTGTAGTGCACTGTGGCGTTTACCGTAGTCAGTACTGAAGTGCACTGTGGCGTTTACCGTAGTCAGTACTGTAGTGCACTGTGGCGTTTACCGTAGTCAGTACTGTAGTGCACTGTGGCGTTTACCGTAGTCAGTACTGAAGTGCACTGTGGCGTTTACCGTAGTCAGTACTGTAGTGCACTGTGGCGTTTACCGTAGTCAGTACTGTAGTGCACTGTGTCGTTTACCGTAGTCAGTACTGTAGTGCACTGTGGCGTTTACCGTAGTCAGTACTGAAGTGCACTGTGGCGTTTACCGTAGTCAGTACTGAAGTGCACTGTGGCGTTTACCGTAGTCAGTACTGTAGTGCACTGTGGTGTTTACCGTAGTCAGTACTGTAGTGCACTGTGGCGTTTACCGTAGTCAGTACTGTAGTGCACTGTGGCGTTTACCGTAGTCAGTACTGTAGTGCACTGTGGCGTTTACCGTAGTCAGTACTGTAGTGCACTGTGGTGTTTACCGTAGTCAGTACTGTAGTGCACTGTGGCGTTTACCGTAGTCAGTACTGTAGTGCACTGTGGCGTTTACCGTAGTCAGTACTGTAGTGCACTGTGGCGTTTACCGTAGTCAGTACTGTAGTGCACTGTGGCGTTTACCGTAGTCAGTACTGTAGTGCACTGTGGCGTTTACCGTAGTCAGTACTGAAGTGCACTGTGGCGTTTACCGTAGTCAGTACTGTAGTGCACTGTGGCGTTTACCGTAGTCAGTACTGTAGTGCACTGTGGCGTTTACCGTAGTCAGTACTGAAGTGCACTGTGGCGTTTACCGTAGTCAGTACTGTAGTGCACTGTGGCGTACCTGAATCTTGACTCTGATAGGGTGTAAAATACTCTTGTCTCTGCGGCATTATTTGGTAGTTTTCTATAGTAAATTCTCAAGTGTACTACAGTATTTCTTCATGCCAGTCTGTGATTGCAGGTCATGCCAAAGAGGCGCTGGATCTCTCTCGCATGCAGGAGCAGACGGTACAGATGGAACATCAGGTCAAGATGAAGGTACAAAGCCAGATGTGTCAACACAACACCCTGAACACTCATTGGTCAGTTGTGTAATATGTGTGTGCGTGCAGGAGTACGAGGCGGCTCTGGAGCAGCTGAAGGGCGATCAGATCCGCACTCAGGGAGAAGAGCGCAGGAAAACCCTGAACGAGGAAACCAAACAGCATCAGGCGGTAAGAGAAGCGCTCCAGCATTTGAATGACCGTCTGAGAGTGTGACATCACTGATCATGTGACTGTTTCCACAGAGAGCTCAGTATCAGGATAAACTCGCCCGACAGCGATACGAGGACCAGCTGCGACAGCAGGTACGCATTTGTTCACCTGATGTTTAATTAAAGGTGATCTGATGTTAAACTAAGGTCAACCTACTGCTGGGGGGTATGACCATAAATGAATATAACAGTTTTCCCCGATTTATACTGGTTTCCGGTACATGGCGGTTTGAGAGAGGAAATACTGCAGTTGATTAACTTAATGCCCTTTTATACTGTCATGGTGAGTGAATATTGTAGAACAATTCCAAACTAGTATTATATACCTAGGTTTATAAGTCCCACAAAATGATGGTTTGTAAAGAGATGATGAAGTGAAGGAATCAGGATGCATGACAGTTGCAGTCAAAATACAGAACCTTTTAATCGTGCAAATTTCTCAAACAACTTGTAACTACACAATGTAGATAATCCCCTTCAACTATAATAACTGCAAAGTTTAGACTTCTGTTACAACTGAATTGCATACATAATATTTAAGAAAATAAATGGAGAACAGCGCTCGAAATGAACTTTTTTCCTTGATAGCACTGGTGCTCCCGAAAATGAATATCATGGTCTGTCTGAGTAGTTGAATACAAAATAGTGACCTGAGCTCTGCGACACGTTAACATTGTCTGCACTGTTGTGTTGTTCTGCAGCAAATGCTAAACGACGAGAACCTGCGCAAACAAGAGGATTCAGTTCAGAAGCAGGAGGCCATGAGGAAAGGTGTGTGTCACTCCAGCGCTGCATCCTGTCTGATTACCTATGTGGTCCTTAACAAATGCTGTTCCTATAGCAACCATCGAGCACGAGATGAAACTGCGACACAAGAATGAAATGTTGCGTGTGGAGGCGGAGTCAAAAGCTCGAGGTCGCGTTGAGAGAGAGAACGCTGACATCATCCGAGAACAAATTCGACTGAAGGCGGTCGAACACAGACAGACAGTATTAGAGTCCATACGGTAAACACACACACACACGCAACACAAGTTACACAATCATCTGTCAATAATAAATGTGTAATGAAGTGTTTGTGTGTGTTTTTGTGTAGAACTGCAGGTGCTGTGTTTGGTGAAGGCTTCAGGGCGTTTATATCAGACTGGGATAAAGTCACAGCTACAGTAAAGTCTCCTCTCATCTCTCTGTCATACTGCTGAATGTGTTGTGTGTATTGATTGTGTTGTTGTTCCTGTAGGTGGCAGGGCTGACGCTGTTGGCTGTGGGTGTTTACTCCGCTCGGAACGCCACCGCTGTGGCCGGCCGCTACATCGAGGCTCGCTTAGGAAAACCATCGCTGGTGCGAGAGACGTCCCGGTTAACTGTGATGGAAGCGCTCAAACACCCCGTCAAGGTATGAGATGAGCCTGACACCATGGCTTCCTGTGCAGACAGGAAGTGATTTGTGACAGGTGTGTGTGTGTGTTTCAGGTGGTGAAGCGTTTGAAGAGTAAACCGCAGGATGCTCTGGAGGGAGTCGTGCTCAGCGTGAGTTGTGTTTATTACAGTGTAACATTTCACACTGATGTATGTGAGTGAGTTTGTGTAATCTCTGATCTCCTGCGTCTGCGCAGCCGACTCTAGAGGAGCGTGTGCGTGACATCGCCATAGCAACCAGAAACACCAGACAGAACCGAGGTCTGTACCGCAATATTCTGATGTACGGCCCGCCGGGAACAGGAAAAACTCTCTTCGCTAAGGTAACACACACACACAAGTGTTTCTGATTGGACGGCAGGTTGTGTAACCGCTCCTGATGTGTCTCTGTGAGCAGAAGCTGGCAACGCATTCTGGGATGGATTATGCCATCATGACAGGTGGTGATGTGGCACCGATGGGTCGTGATGGAGTGACAGCCATGCACAAAGTGTTTGATTGGGCTGGAACGAGCAAACGCGGGTGAGACACATGTCACAAATCACAAAAATCATCTTAATGATTGTAACAAGGATTTTTTTAAATGAATGTTTACATGTTTCTGAGGAGATTGGTGTGAATCTTACCGTGTGTGTGTTTTGTGTGCACAGGCTGCTGTTGTTTGTGGATGAAGCTGACGCATTCCTGCGCAAAAGATCCACTGTAAGACTTCTGTTTCATTCTCCCTAGTGTTAATACTGCACATGTGGTGTGTGCGTCTGTAACACTGTGTGTGTGTTTCAGGAGAAGATCAGTGAGGATCTACGAGCGACTTTAAATGCATTCCTGTATCGCACTGGAGAACAGAGCAACAAGTAAACCTCTCTCTTGCTCTCTCTGTCGCTGATGATCTTTCAGACAGACAGATGATGATGTTCTGTGTGTTTTTGTGCAGGTTCATGCTGGTGTTGGCCAGTAATCAGCCTGAGCAGTTTGATTGGGCGATAAACGACAGAATCGACGAGATTGTGAACTTCATGCTGCCTGGACCGGAGGAGAGAGAGCGTCTTGTGCGCCTTTACTTTGATCGATATGTGCTGGAACCTGCCACTGGAGGCCGACAGTGAGTCACACTCACCACTGATGACATCACTGCAATACATACTGTTATATATTATATGAGGCACATAGTGTGATACTGTATGCCACAATGCAATGCGCTTTAATGTCAACATTTAGTGTGAGAACTGAACATCCAGTTGTGTTACTACAAATACAATCGCATATGTATGTATACACTGCTCAGACAAATCTAAGGAACTCTTTTTAATCGGAGTATAGCATCAAGTCATTTAAACTCCTGGCATATTGATCTGGTCAGTTAAGTAGCACAGGGTTTTTTTTATTCAATTTCAGCTGCTTCGGTGTTAATGAAATTTTACAGGTGGAGGCCATTAACACTTTTTTCCCCTGCTCATCTTTTCTGGTTGTTTTTCATGAGTTTTCCATTTGGCTAGTGTCACTACTGATAGCATGAGGCGATACCTGGACCCTAGAGAGGTTGCACTTTCAGTCCAACTGCTCCAGGATGGCAGACTGTCCAGGAGCTCAGTACTGCCCTGGTCCAGATCTGGGAGGAAATACCCCACGACACCATCCGTCGTCTCATTAGGAGCCTGTGGGGTCATACAAACTACTGAGTACCATTTTGAGTTGCTGCAATGAAATTTCAGAAAAATGGACTAGCATCCTCTTTACTTTCATTTTCAGGGTGTCTTTCACTTCAGCCCTCTGTAGGTTGATAATTTTCATTTCCGTTCAACGATGTGGCATCCCTGCGTTCCTAACACATTACCCAGTCCATATTAGTATAGATATCGAGCATGATATTTTTATCCATTGAGATCTGATGTGTTTTCAAAGTGTTCCTTTATCTTTTGAGCAGTGTATATGTGAAGTGTAAAGAGTTTGTGTCTGTGTGAAGATCACAACAGATGGTGTTTGTCTATGCTGATGATTCAAAACTGTGTGTGCAGGAGGTTGAAACTGGCTCAGTTTGATTACGGACTAAAATGTACGGATATCGCCAAGCGAGTGGACGGCATGTCTGGGCGAGAGATCTCCAAACTGGGAGTGGCTTGGCAGGTGTGTATCTACTGTAGCATCACCGAAAAGAACTGTAGACCAATTGAAACTCAAAGTCAATATAAAAATACACAAACTTTCATCCAAAGTAACTTACAAATAAAGTCCAACAAAACAACTGACAGTCACTGACTCTGCAGAAGTGGCTCATGGGTAATTGTGTGTTTGTTTTTAGGCGGCGGCATACTCATCAGAGGACGGAGTACTGACGGAAGCCATGATTGACGCACGTGTTGAGGACGCCATCCGTCAGCACCGACAGAAGATGGACTGGCTGCACGGTGAGGGCGTCCTGGACAACGAGGGTCGAGCGCTCCATGCTCCAGAGATCCACAGTAAGGGCAGTAAGATGGGCATCTCACCCACGCTGACGTCACAGCTGGAAAAACCTAACGCTGACGCTACAAACGACACAAAGCGAGAGCCGTCCGCTAAAGACGGGACTCCAGTTTAACCTTCAGTCTGTCCTGTGTATTAACAGAATCAAAGCGAATAAAATGAAACTAACGTTCTTCAGTGTGTGTTTGTGGAGTTTGTGCGGGCAGACTGATGTCTGTGTAACATTAATGTATAAAAATGAAATTCACTGTTAGTAATCACAAACTGAAAACAAGTTTGATAATGTAATGTTGATAATGACAGTAAAACAAGTTTAATTTCCCATGATGTCTGTTCTTCATATCTGATTCTTACTTCTTTAAACAAACTAATGATGCAAATACGACAATAAAAAACACATTTCAATAGCTATTAGTAAACTATTCAACCGATTTTCTTGTCTAAATGAAGATCAAATGATCATGAGTTTAGTTGTAACATTCTCTGTGTTGTGAAAACTGAAGCTGGTTTGAGATTCATCACACGAGTCACTTTAATGTGTAACAAACACAGATTACAAACATCACACGCTTTCATGCGTCACTAAACATTCAAATACTTTCCTGTGGCCTTCAATAGGCTGTAATTACTAAAGATTAATCCGCATTAGGGATGCACGATAATTTATTGGTCATATCTGTATCGTATCGGCCGATAATACAAATTAAGGTAAATCAAAAATGATTTCCTCTGGTTAAACTTCAGCTGCTCACAGTTATAATCCAGTACACTTCTGTGTTTCTGTCGTGATCATTCACTTACTGATATTAGCAAAACATTGTTTATGTAGAGACAGTATTTATGAATGTGTACATTATAGGAACAAAAGCATATTGTTTGAATCAGACTGCTGTCTGAATGCTTTCTGTCTTTAGACCTGTATGTTTAACTGGTGTTAGCTGTGTCCTGGTGGTTAGAGAGTTGGGCTTGTGATCAGAAGGTTTGAATCTCAGTGTCAGCAGGTCATGACTGAAGTGCCCTTGATCAAGACACCTTACCCCTGATTGCTCTGCAGTAATGTGACACTGTAAATAAACTACTTCTAAGTCACTTTGGATAAAAGCGTCTGCCAAATGAATAAATGTAACGGTTACCTTGTGTTCTGCAGTCAATGTTTTCATATAAAAGCAGTCGCCACTTTTTGCCTTTTGTTTCAGTCTCAGGAAATGTTGTATTAATATCTAGATACTGTATATCTTCCAATATATCGGTTATCGACATCCAATGTTAAAGAATCATCGGCTAGTGTTATCGGTCAAAATGTACACATCGGTGCATCCCTACCCAGCATGCCGTGTTTCTAAAACGGACACTGTTTCCCAGTACACAAATATTCTATAAAATGCAAACCCACCCTCGATGAAGTGCCGTACCCCTACAAAACAAACACAGAAATCCTGTGAAAAACACAGCAAGCAGGAACACAGAATATGCCGAGAGACTCCGGTAACGTCCTGTCTCACACTACACACAGTAGAAATCCAGTGGACGGCTGTTGTGTAGTGCTGACATACAGTGGTGTGTTTGTGTCAGAGTCTGCGAGGGCTCGGGTGGCCGTTGTGATAGAGCTTCTGTTTGACGTGTACCACGTTATTTCCAGAATCTTCTGTCCTGCGGGTTTGCAGACGTCTGCGCAGCTCTCGCAGGTTCCACACACGGGACACCCATCGCCACGAGCGCCACAGCTCGCCATCCGCACCTGAGAGACGACGACAACATCACAACCAATGAAATCAAACCGAGTTTTCTGACTTAAGCTCAGGAAGTGATTTAGGCGGCTGTTTCACCGGCATGTCTGTTGGACCTCCAGAATCTCAGGGCGTAATGAAACGCTCTGTCCAGCCACAACAACAGCCAGCTGATACAGAAACCCATCAGAAGGCCCAGAACCAGATCCAGCTCCTGTTTGCTTACGCTGTGACTCGTAGAGGAAGAAATGGAGGTACCAGAGACGGATCCCTCGTACGGGATCACATACTCCACGTGATGCCTTCGGGACAGAAACGATCATCAAATTAAAAAAAACATTTGTGTGCGATTTCTCAAAATAACGTCCTGTTTGTCAGGTGTGTGTTTTAATCTTGCCAATTTACCATTAACACTATATTCAATCTTCATTCGATGAACAAACTAACCGAAGCTACACTGTGAAACATCTCTCCTTTTGACACTCCATTTTCACAGTTGTAATATCGCGGTTCAGTTAAATCACACGTACACCTCGATTCATTCCTCAAACGCTCGAGTTTTTTCCCAACTGCTGCTGACGAATTAAAGACATAAATACTTACATGACGTCACCTGCTGCATTTTCTGCTGATGAATGTGATCATCAACAAACACCAAAATCATGTCTTTATTTATTTGTATCAACATGTTGTGTCGACACACACCGCACACACCCGTCTGTCTGTATGTGCGCCGCGCGCTCTTTTCCAGCACGCGCTTTCTCCTCAGCTCTGAAAACCCGCGAATACGCATGATTTAAAAACTAACGGACATCTCTCTGCATTCCATTGACTTGAATTTAGCCATTTCTTTATTTCTCTCTTTACTCGATAACTAACAGATATGAGTGAGAATTCATATATATTATGGTGATTTCAGAACGATTTAAAACTTCACAGATGGGTTTAACGTAAAACAGCACCCATGAGAGAAGCTTGATTGTCGGGAATGTTCTGAGAACCAGAAACCATTTCTATTTCGGTTCAGAAAACATTCCGAGCTGACCAAAAACAAACCTGACCACGACTGGGATGTAAATGTCTTGTATAATGTTCATGTAGGTTAGGTGTGGGTTACCTGCCGCACGAGCAGTGACACACGCGCTCAGGTCCACGCATGCGCGGCAGGATGAAGTTGTGAAATCGGTCCAGAAACGCGTTCATGTCGGACATAAACACGATGGCCTGGAAAACACCAAAACTACTGCCATTTCCCAGCGATTAGTGCTTAACATTGTATTTCAACATGATCGTCCACAGAAAAATACAAAATGAGCTATAAAGTTCAGCTGCAGCTCCTCAGCAGGTTCCTCACACATATCTTCTTACCAGAACCAGAACCGTTCCAGTCACCACCAACATCATCTTCATCACAGTCCACAGATCATCCTTTACAAAGCAATCCACGAATCATAAACAGCGCCACCAACGTCATCTTCATCTTCCTAGCAGTCCGCGGATCTTTCAGCGTCACCTTTCTCACAGGTGCAGCACTGGACGTGAACGTGTTATCGGACTGTCAGCATCAGATGTCTCACCTGCGGCTCGGGTGCTTTTCTTCATCGTGTCTGCCGCGGCGCGTCCACGGTGCGAGTCCGCCCGCCTTCACCATAACGCGTCGTGTTTATTTCCACTCGCTCCAGCAGAAAGCAGCGAGTCACGCGGTGCGCGTCAGATGTGATGTGTAAGTGATCTGATGTTCTGCTCGAGTGTATCAGATCTCAGATCAGCCCATTAGCTTAATGAGAAAACCCTGCGTCACACTCATCTGGAATATCAGACCCACGGCACGCGGGTCTTCAACACAAACGCACAGTAAATACCGCGATGTCGCCACGTGTTTTATCGTGGCATTACAGTGTTCTTACTCAACGTTAGGTGTACTTTAGCATTTCTCGCTGAACAGTAAACAAAGGCATCATATGCATTTACGCTGCAGACAAAAATACGTCATATGAATGTTTTTCCAAAATTCCCTTTAAATTATGAAACATTTCATTTTGAAATGTAATGTTTTAATCACGTTTTAGCAATGACATAGCCTAAATGACTCCAAAAAATGTTTACCACTTCTGTTAGATCATTAGATGGGAAAAATAGTTCCTGTGGGAGTAGAAATGGTTTGAACTCCTATCCGTGGGTCTCTCGTGGTAATGTGTTGGGTTCTATTGTTTGATGGATGTGCACAAACAAAAAACAATTCAATTCTACTGGAATAAAATGTTATAATGGTACTCAGCTAATTATTACTATTAGTTAGTTTCAGTTGTTTTCAGCAGGGTCAGCATGATTTTTAGATAAGTACTTATATTACTGTCACTTTGCATATTTATCATAGTTGTACAACTGGTATCCTAAGCAAAATTAATTATTTTGGAATAGCATGCAAACACTATAGCATTTATATGAAACTGCTCAATATCATGATATTTGTCTCTGACACGGCAATAGAAAAACATCACGATGACTTGAGTTTCACTGACTTGAGTTTTATTCATTCATTCGTTCGCTCACTTATAGTGCAATATTTACAAGAATAATATCAGGCACTCTGGGCTGCTTCAGGTACATTTAAAGAAACGTCCTTTCATTTACAAAATTAAAGAAAAACTAAACAAAACACTCAAGCCCAATATTTCAAGTCTCATGTTTAAATAACTGAAATAAACTCATGAGAAAATCAAAAGCTAGGATCACATCCAGAGTTAAACATCATGAGTTACAAACTAGTCAAATACAGACCGGTCTCAACCAAACCCTGGAGTTGATTGATGCTGAACGTCTGAGGGTTTTCTTGAGACCGGCTGTCATGTATTTACACACAGATCAGCTCTAATCTGACACCAAACACCATTCAGATGTTAGTCTCAGCCTAGAACCGTTCCGAGTCCGCATCATTTCCCCTAATCGTTCATTCAGTTCCACTAACAGACCAATCACACGCTGTGATGTGGCAGAAATCAATCAATGATCAATGTTTAACCCTCAATGTTTCTCTCCAGACGGCATGCAGAGACAGACGTCGACCGTAAACAGAAGGACAAGAGAGAGACTCTCTCACCCAACTGCTTATATATATACGTGTGTGTGTGTCACGTGACTGTATGTAAATGAGGGCTGTCATGCCTGTTCTCTGCTGCCATGGCAACAAGCCTGAGTGTGTTCAGTACGAGGGGGCTTAATGTGTGTTTGTGTCAGTAGAAACAGACGGTGTGTAGGAACGGTCTGTGGCTTTTCTCCTCAAACTCCTGCAGAAGTTCATCGATTTCATTCTCCATATCATCAGTGTGTTGAATCTGAAACAGCAGAACAGAAACATCCTCAAAACACCATAGCAAACAATAACAAACAAACATCGCAGCCTTTTTCACACCCGAAGTCTTCATGTCACAGCCATTCATGTTTAACACTCACACACTGGCAGACTTCACAGATGAGAAACGCTCCCAGCGTGGCTTCTTCGTGATTATCCTGAATGTCCACGTTTATGACATGAACCGACTGAAAGGTTTCCTGCTCACGAGAGTTCAGATCTGACACAGAGAGAGAGAGACACACATCAATCACACTCAGAGAGAGAGACAGATGACAACAGGTGACATGATGTTGAGATGCAAGTGTCGCTCACCCTCCAGCACCTGATCATAGACTCTCTCTTCACACGTGATGACCAGGTCAAACTGATCCTTGCAGTTCTGGAAACGTTCCGGTCGCGATTTAATGCGCTTGTTGCGTTCTAACATATGTAAGATGCCATTCTGTGTGTATCTGATGAGTTCAAAGGTCAAGGAAAGCTAAATATACAGAGAAAAGAAACCAACACAGACTCTAGTCTCACACAAACAGCACGTATGCAAAGGGTTAATGATGATGCTTCCTTCTCTCATGAGGTTACAACACAAAAAAACAAAAACATTACTGCCCTCTACTGGTCGACATAAACCTGTCAACGAAACAAAGCCCAACCACAAAACATCACTCCTAAATGACACAATACTGTCCATCTCATAACATGTGTGACGATACTGTTATGTGAGAGTATATGAACATCATCTCTATAAACTCACTGTGTCCTGATGAAGTGTGTGTGACGCATCATACGGCTCATGACAGCAGGCAGAATTATAAACACACTTCAGGGGATCTGTGTTTTCAGTGCATGTTAACACATGATGTTATCATGATGAAGCACACAGAATCATTTCCATTAGGGCTGTGCAATATTAAGGAAAAATGCAATAGCATGCTAAATAATGCGATACGATATTTTAATTGTTTTAAAATATATTAAAGAAATTAAATTTCAAACATATATTTCACATTATTTAAAGAAAAAGAAACCATCACTTCAACTCCTGAAAGTGAACAGCCATGTTTTACTGTCGCATTAAACGAATCTGACATTTTGTAAACAAAAATTAATTGATTTGCGTCAGAGCAGAGTCACGCATGCATATCCCAACTAACATCCGTGTGCCAGATAGATCCTATACTCTCAGCATCCATCTAAAACTTTGACCAGACGGATTAAGAATTAAATATAGCTCATTTACAAATCATTGCGGTATGCACATGTGCAATATTTTGATAATATTGCACAGCCCTAATTTCCACACACCTCTTAGTTTGATGATAAACACGCAGTCACAGTAATTCACATCAACAACACAAACATCCTATAATGGGTTTGGTTTCAATCATAAAGTCACCCTCATGTTTTATTAATAAACCAAGGGACGTGTCGATGTGATTTTCTGTGCTCAGCGGAGCTAAACATGCACCGAATATTCCTTCAAAAGTACAAATTCTTATGACTTCTTTTCTCTAGAGACATAAGGCTCTCCTGTACGGTCCATTTAAACTTAGAAATTGAATTAAATTAGGAAAACAAATATTGCAATAATATTTGATAAAAGTCTTAATAATTTCTTTTACAGGTTACTTACAATCTAAATCTAGCTCTTATGCAGGTCTGAAAAAACTATAAAGCATCTGAAAGTCAAAAGTGATGTATGAAAAAACTAATGTTAAATCATAAATATCACATTCAGGGTTGAGGGCTTCCTTAACTCAGAATATCCATCACTACCACACTTTTCAATAGATTCTCTATTTAATTTACATTTTGCAGCGAATGCTCTCACACACAAACACTTTTAGTCCATAAACTACACTATCTGGTGATTCAATGATTTGAAACGAATGCTTCTGTTAAACATACCAGTGACATTTTACAGCAAGATTGCATTTGTAAACTTTAGTTGAGGTTAATTAATGCATTTTATACAATGTTCTGTTTGAATACTGGATTCTGATTGGCCTTTAACACATGGGCAGCTCCAGTCAGTTTGATTACATTTGAAATGAACTGAGAGAATAACAAATTTATTCAGCGGTCTGATCTAAAGCTACACTGTTAACATCAATAACAGCTTTAACTTGGCTAATGACCATGATATAAGCGGGATAATCCACAGCTAGCCATCCACCTTGAGTCGGGTGGTTCTTGGCCTACATGTCATGCATTAAAAACCCTTTAACGCACGTCTAGCTGTGGATTAGGGTTATAAACACTTTTATCAAATATTATTGCGATATTGCCTTACTTAGCATTTCCTGAAATTTATTTTAAATCAAAAGTTGTATCTGTGGACATCAGTTGAACCAACATGAATAATTAATACGGTTCGTAATTAGTTTATTTTAGTTAAAGCATTAATCAATGTTACCAAACACAATCTGACTGCAAAGCGTTAGCAAATTTTGAAACTGAATTTCAATATATAAATTAAAAATCTTGATACCTCAACAATGCCTTAAGTTCAGTTCTAAAGTGCAAGTTTGGTGTACGCAAGATCTTTGTCCATTACACAAAAGCTCACACTAACACGCCTGAGAGAACTCACTGATCATCAGAATCGTGCGAATCACTCGATGACCCACTTCTGTGTGAAACTGATGAATCTGTCCAGAGTGTCTTTACTGTATAATACTCATAGAAGAATTCTGTCATCATTCATTCTCTTGAAATGTGAAAGGTCCACAGGTTTCTTTATTTTTCAGAACACAACAGAAGATATTTTGAAGAATGTTGATCATCAAACAACACTGAACTTCCATTGTGTGAACACAAAACCACCGAGACATTTCTCAAAATATCTTCTGTTGTGTTCCACTGGAGTAAGAGAATAAATGTTGCGTTTTGACTGAACTGTTCCTAATCTTAATTTTCCCATATTTATATTTCAAACAAAAGAAGTCGATCCCTATGAAACGAGTTAGTTGTGTTTTCAACAGCGTTGTGCACAAACTAAAAGTTGCTAGATGTACAATCATGACTCCCGAGCCTCTTCACCACCTCACATCCCTTTCCTTCAGATAAAAGATCAGCTTTCTGTCCCCAAAAACAATCACGGTTTCGAAATCATATCCTCTGGTTAACTTGCTCTCTAAACTCTTACTGCGATCTGGCATGTGACGTGAGTTTGGCTTAGACCCCATCATCTCTGTGTAACAGGGGGCTTGTCTGAGATCTGTTAACCTGAATGTGTTGCGGTGGCGCACAGGTGTGTGTATCTAGGGATACAGTTCCTTGTCTTTGCGGACCAAATCGTTGTACATCTGCTCATAAGTGGTTTTAAAGTCATAAATGTTGGGTTTGTCCGGAGCCGGTCCAGGCAGCTTCACATGAGTCCCTGTGCCGAAGGAACGCACATCAAACCCTCGCTTGCTGTAAAGATAACAGAGAGACAATGAAACACATGACATCATCAGCAGAACACAAGGAACCTTCTGAGTCCTGAAGTCACTTACCCCAGACCTGATATCTACACTAACATGATCTAATAGGGTAATATTGTTTTAATAGTAGTCTACTTAGAAGTCTCGTCTAATACTGTGGTAGATTTATATTTTGTTTTTACTATCTGGTAGCACCACAGTACTTTGTCAGGTCATCATTTCAGAAATATTTTAAATAATTGTTTCTCTGACTTGTTTATCCAGAATTTTCTGGTTTTTTTAGCGTCATGCGGTTGTAATACAAATACACGTTGGTTTTCCTTCGTGTTTCTGGACGAACTGAGTTTATTCTCTTTAAACGATTCTCGTGCTCGGTTCGCGTTTATAACTGCCGAAGCGGTGAGGTGGACGTCAGCCCGGGCGCTCGTGCGGGTCGTTTGTTCCGGGTCGTTACCTCAGGATGTTGTGCGCTTCCATACTGCGGTTCTGGTTGCTGGAGCACACGACCGCGACACGCAGTGGATCCACCGGCATGGCTATCTAAAGGCCGGCGTAAGTTTGACGGGGTTCGAGAGGGTCGACGAGAGCTCGCTGGACGGTTCTGCTCTGATCCGCTGACGGGAAGAAAATGGCGGATGAGCTGCGCAGCTGCCTGATTGACGTCACAATACGAGGCGGGGAGAGGGGGCGGGGACTAATCAAAACGGCAACATTACATTACACACATTTGTCTGTTATTATTACAACCAAAATCATTTGTATGACAAACCTTTAGATAAAATCATGTCCTCTTTGCTTAATCTATTCATTAGTTTAGGCAAGTTTCATATTCACAATTGTCGATGGTCAAAAAACACACCAAACTTTACACATTTTAAATTTGAGCTCTGTCAATATTTTGAAACATTAAAGGGTGTAAGGAACACTAAAGCTTTGAATTTCAAATATCTTTAGACTTCTTATTTTTTGTATGTTAATCTGAATACCCTTGTGTATGTTGTTTTTATTATCTTTTCTCTCTTATGCTATGTTTTTGTTGTTATTATTGTAGTTTTTGTATTTGTCTCATGTTTTTGTTGTTGTTAATTAAGCATTAATAAAAATAAATTAATCGTGAAACAAAATTACAACCAAAAACCATTTTGTATAAATATTTTTACCAATTAAAAATAATAACCCACCACAATTTCGTAATTAAATGTATCTCTTTATTGACACATAAGGTTTGTAATACAGAGGAATAAAAGCACAGTATTTAAATGACCGACCGGTCACCCAGTTCTCATTTTGGTGGTTATTACTCTATAAGAGAGCGGAGAGAGTTGTGTAAAGATAAGGCATACTGTAAATTATTGGATTTGACACGCACACAACATTACAGTACAAAACTATACGGCATCCCTCTCAAAAAGTAAAGCAGTTTTTCCTTCTCACTTAAGCAAAGTCTTCACGTTCGGTTTTACAGACCAGAACACATATTCATCTAACAATGTGTCTAAATATCACAGTTTTTCTGGTGAATGAGATGATTAAACGAGAGATGAAGAATGTTCAAGAGAGTGAAGGGTGTGTGTGGCTGTGTTCAGAATATCATCCTGCTGTACTGTAATACAATTGTTGCTGCTGTTCACATAAAATACATCGATTTCACCATTTAGTTCCATCATAGTTTCTCATTTCCAGTGCAAAGAATACATTATACTGTAATTTTGAGTAAAACAAAGATGGTGATAAAGGCTAAAAATGCAAAATAAGCCAACGTGCCAAACTGATAAAATGGTGTTTAAATGATTAAGGTGGAATGTTTCACTGTGCATTATTCAGTAAACAGTACTGCATTCTGAACACAGCCTGTACGCTTGTGTAGTGTGCGTAGATGATGTGTTGAAGACAAACACCTCAGGAACAGTGTCGCAGTTTTACATGAATCCTGCAATTCATGTCTGATCCTGAGCTCACGAGTGTGTGTTTGTTTCACAGGTGTGTGTGTAAGTGTGATCTGTGCGTGTGCTGTGCGCTGAGCGTGTGTTGTGGATTCATGATGTTTTCTGTGATGTAGGCCACCAGGAGACAGATGATGACCAGCATCACGCAGATGGCCCCCCCCACTGTTGTCATGGCGATAACGATGTCCTGCATCCCGTTGGGCGCGAGGCTGAACTCCACGCAGGCTTCGGGCCGGTCGGAGGCGTAGGGCCGCACGCAGAGGCGGTAGGGCACGTCCGTGTGCAGTTCATTGAGTAAATAATCCCTGCAGCTGCTGCCCAAGTGCACCTCGGCGCATTCAAACTGCATGTAGCTGCCGTTCCACCAGCAGCTGAGCTTGAAGCCGCCCGTCTGACCCCGTCTCTTAGGTAGGGCGCTAGAGTCCTGGGGCACGTGATCTGGGATGGTCCACTGAACGAACACGCTGCTGTTGTACAGAATATTGGCTGTGAGTCGCCCGTCGGGTGACCTCACCTGTCGACACGATGATTGGGGGCATCTGAAGTCGGACAGTGTGTACCGAAAACACAAACGCCCCGGGTCACCTGCGCTTAGGGTGCGGTACGCGCACAGTGGCCCAATTTCCCCCTCGGAGGCCAAAGCGGGCCTCGCTCTACTGCTGTTGTGCTGTAGCTTTGGTATCAGCTCGATGTTTGATTTATTGATACCCAGAGTGTCTGTGTTTATGAACGTATTCATATTATTACTGTCGGCGGTTTCATATTGCGATGAACGGACGGCGGTGGTCCGGTTCGGTAAAGCTAAACTCCCGGTGCTGACGAACACCAGAAGAGCACAGCAGCGGACGATATCCGATCCCTGGCGGCGTGTCATGTCTGATCGGACGGCTTTATATATTCAGACACGACGGACAGATGCGCAAAATAACGGCGCGCGGGCGGTCGCCATCACACCGGTGCGCGAGACGACCTGCAGAAAAACAGCCAGAAACAAATGAACGGACCGAACCATACAGAGAACACAATCACGTGAACAATTGTCGCACAGACATTCGGACAACGAGCGTTTTATTGTTAATTAAAATAGAAACTGATAC
>NC_136776.1:24130063-24153497 GCF_947034865.1 Barbatula barbatula | reverse complement strand
GATGAGACACATTCAACATGTTTTATGATTCGTTTCAACAGAATACTTTCGATCATTATACACGTGAAAATGAATCAAATGTAAATGTGACACTTCACAGACCTTGTGAGATCATTTTAATATTTTTCATTTTGTTTTTAATTAACAACAAATACTAACAGAACATAAAAATATATTGCGTTGCAGAGATCTCAGGAGTTGTAAGTAAGGGGTTTTAATGTCGATACAATAAGATTTTGTTCTCAGTATCTTCACTTATTGTCTGTATTTTCTAGGTGTTTCAGTGTGCTAAAGAAAACACTGCCCGTCATTTGCCCCCATCCGACACCATCCTGGTCAATCTGTGCCTGGCAAACCTGCTGACGTCCATTTTCCGGACGGTCCCCGATCTTCGTTTCCGATCTGGGTCTGGAGGTGTCGCTGTCACCCGGCTGGTGTCGTGTATTTATGCTCCTGTGGGTGTGGTGGCGGGCGGTGGGCTGCTGGGTCACTCTGGCCCTCAGCGCCTTTCACTGCGCCACCCCTACGTCGCCAGCACGTCACCATGGGCCCGCATGGTCACCAGAGGGAGCGCAGGCGGGTGTGGGCCATTCTGGGCGTGGTTTGGGGCGTGAACCTGCTGTTCTCAATCCCGGCCCTCGTCTACACCACCCACGTGAGCGGGAACACCACGGTGGAGCTGATGGTGATAAGCTGTACCACGCGCCCGCTGCTGGGTTGCGTTTGGGAGTTTCCCACCGAGCAGCAGGGCAATGCGTTTGCCTCCACGTCTCTGGCGCTGAACGAGGTCTTGCCGCTCATTTTAATGATGGCCACCAACTTTGCGACCCTACACTCGCTGGGCAAGCACATCAGAGCAGTCACTGCGGGCGGTGTCACAGCTGCGGGGGATTCGGACAGACACACGTCCAGTGAGAAGAAGGCAGGTCACGTGATCGTTGCCCTGGTCGTGCTCTTTGTGGGCTGTTGGGTGCTGCAGGTGGCCGCAGTGACATACTATAACTACAACGGCGGGCTGCACGCTGAAGGACTGCTGACCGTCGCTCATTTCTCAGCTTCACTCTTTGTGGGGTTCAGCCCGCTGGTTGTGGCACTCGGACATGGAAAACTGCGCAAGAGAATCAGTGTCATGATACAACATTGGGCTCGTTGGATCAAACGCCCGGAAGAGAAACACCCGGAAACAAGCAAACAGAACGCAGCGGCGGCTACACAGAAAGACACGTTTGCTAAAACAGAACACACGGGGAAGAAATGACTATAGAGATTGACTGCTGAAAAATTATATTTTCTTAAAAACTTCATGGTTAAAATAAGGATACAAGTCTTATTATTAGAATTTAAAAGTATCTAATTTTATTAATGCTTATAAATTAAATAAAAGTAATTTGGGGTCATATGCAATACATTAATTTCTACATGTGAAAAAACTAACATGACGTTTGATATCTTACAGTCCATTTTAAAGCATTGTATAATTCTGGATGTTTGCATATTTCCTTGTATTTCATTCAGGGTGAGTTATAACTGAAACACATCACTGAATCTGAACATCATGACCAGCTCAACAAAACAGTCATTTATGACTAGGAGCAGGTTTAGCTGGACAGTTAGGGTGTTCATGTTATGACAAGAGAATAAATCAAGCACTGTAACACAATGAATCACACGCACACAGTTCCATCGAGTGTTTATTTAAATCCCATTGACTTTACAGTAATTTATTGAGCAAGACAAACAATCCAAAGCTGGATCTCTATCATAAAAAACACTACACACTCAAACAAACAGTTAAGCAAAGGCAGATGGCAAACTCTGGCTAACTGTGAAGTTTCTCTGTCCAGAGAATGCGAGGCCGGAGAGACTTGATGAACGATCGGAGTCTCCGGTGTCCCACGGCGAGGACGATGGGTGACAGCGCGATGAAGCCCATGTTAGCAAAGCGAGCCACGATAAGCAGAAACTCAGTGGATGATCCACGGTTATAGTTGAAGTAGTTGACAGAGATGATGTTGGTGCCCCATGAGGCGATGAAGAGAAGATTCAGAGACAGAATTACCTGACACAAACACAAACAGAAGTTTTGTTATAGTCAAATGAGCAGAGGGACCTCAGGGTTCGGTTCTGAGGCCGCGCTCACCTTAGCCGCCCGTCTCTCTGCAGGGATCCGGGTTATGACCGGTGCATCTTGAGTCTTGTCAGAATTCCGTTCGCGTCCGTGAGCGTACAGAGTCAGTAGAGAGCCAAGGTTAGTGAAGTTCATCAGGAAGATGGGAATGCTCTCGTGCATCACCATAGAGGAGGTGGCGAAAGCCAAGCCGCTGTAAGGTGACGGAAAATCCCAGATGCAGCCCATCAACGGCCGAGTCGTACTGCTCACCAACATCAACGTCTGGAGGTCAAGGGTGGAATAAAGAAATATATATTTTGAGATGCACTCAACACAGAGATGAAAACAGAGTAAATCAAACTGACCTCAGTGGAGTTTTGTCCTCCGTTCTTCGAGAAAATAAATGCTGGAATGGCATAGATGAAATTGAGACTCCAGATGCAGAAGAAGCCGCGGATGAGAGATGACGGAAGTCCGCGCGGACCCTGCAGTTTGACCACAGGTGGGGCGACTCGACGCAGAGTTTGAAAATGAAACGCGCTGAGAAAGAACGTTGACCAGACATTTGCAGAGCGCAACCAAACCCAGATGCCCATCATAAAATGACACAAGTCTCTGTTGAGGAATATCTGCAAGAAGACATGGTTCAAGTTTATAGCAGGAGCAGAACGACACAATGAAATGAACGTTGACCTCCATGTGAATACTAGAATGAAGATGATGATGATTCTAATGTACCTCAACTCCCAGGTCAGACACCATCACTACAGTATTTCTCACCAATGACACCATCAGGTTCGATATAGCCATGTTGACCAGAATCACGTCAGACGTTCGGACGACTCCTTGATCCCGCAGAATGCTTTCCCCGACGACACAGATGACAGTGGCATTACCCACGTTCCCCAGCAGCACCAGTAAGATGTAGATGGTGATGTAGAGAGGAGATGAAGCCATACGCTGAGTGATGCTGACGGGTTTGTCTTCGGAGCCCATGATTCACCTGCTCATTCACCCGATAACTTCAAAATGTCTTCAGAACTCAATGACTCAATGAAAAGATCTCAGTGATGTTGTCCCGGTACCTCCCACCCCAACCTCAAACCCCCCTCTATCACCACGGTAACCAAATATATATGCAGATAAGGCATCATCAGCTCCATCCCAGCTCTGTTTGTTATAGGTGGAGATATGAAGAGCAGAGAGATTCCACCAGAGATATAAGATAAACAAGCTGAAGATGCGTTTGAACACATGAGGGATTATTAACCCCTGCAGACTCATTAAACGTTCACTTGTTAGCAGCTGAATTCATTATCAAACCCACAGAGTGTCTCGAGAACTCAAGAACTCAAGAACCCAGAATCAATGACTGCTTTAAGTAAAGAGATAAGAAAGATAATGCTTGTAGGGGTTATTAAATAATGTCGAATTTTATGAGAAATCATTTAAAGATATACAGTTATTTAATAAACAACAATAATAGTATTAAATTAATAATTTCCCTCACCTATTCGTGTGGAAACATTTAATCAGACACACGCACGCACGCACACACACACACTCACCCACACCCACACACACACACACACACTCTCAAACTCATACAGGATCACCCTCACACACGCACGCACACACAGACACACTCACCCCCACCCACACCCACACACACACACACACACACACACACACACACTCTCAAACTCATACAGGATCACCCTCACACACGCACGCACACACAGACACACTCACCCCCACCCACACCCACACCCACACACACACACACACACACACACACACACACTCTCAAACTCATACAGGATCACCCTCACACACGCACGCACACACAGACACTCTCACCCCCACCCACACCCACACCCACACACACACACACACACACACACACACTCTCAAACTCATACAGGATCACCCTCACACACGCACGCACACACAGACACTCTCACCCCCACCCACACCCACACACACACACACACACACACACTCTCAAACTCATACAGGATCACCCTCACACACGCACGCACACACAGACACTCTCACCCCCACCCACACCCACACCCACACACACACACACACACACACACACTCTCAAACTCATACAGGATCACCCTCACACACGCACGCACACACAGACACTCTCACCCCCACCCACACCCACACCCACACACACACACACACACACACACACACACTCTCAAACTCATACAGGATCACCCTCACACACGCACGCACACACAGATACTCATACTCACACGATCACACACACACACTCATACTCACACACTCATACTCACACTCGATCACACACACACACACACACACACTCATACTCACACGATCACACACAAACACACACACTCATACTCACACGATCACAGACACACACTCATACTCACACGATCACACACACTCGATCACACACACACTCATACTCACACGATCACAGACACACACTCATACTCACACACTTACACGATCACACACACTCTTACTCTCACACTCATACTCACACACGATCACACACACACGATCACACGATCACACACACTCACACGATCACACACACACTCATACTCACACGATCACAGACACACACTCATACTCACATACTCACACGATCACACACACTCACACGATCACACACACTCATACTCACACACTCACACGATCACACACACACTCTCAAACTCATACACGATCACACACACACACACACACACTCACACGATCACACGCACGCACACACTCATGCATACACACACACACACACACACACACTCACGCACACACAGATCACAAGAGTGCACAGCTATCATTCTTGTGCTGTATGCACATTAACCACTAGAGGAGACACTAGAGCATCATCCGTCCGCAGATATATATCAATGAATACCAACACAAATGAAACTATTCCAGAGTGACGTTATGCATGAAAGGGTTCAATTATAATCATACACATTTAACACGTTACATTTACATCGATCTACTAAAGGAACATTTGACATAATAATCTACATTCTGTCATCATTTTTTCTCTCTCATGTTGTTGCAAATCAGTGGAATGCAACAGAAGATATTTAGAGAAATGTCTCAGTATTCATACAATGTAAGTCAATGGAGTTAAGTGTTCTTCTTCTAAATCTCTTCTTTGTCTTCTGAAGAAGAAAGAAACTTGTGAGGATGAATAAATGAGGACAGAATTCTTTTTAAAATCGAGCCTGTAATAACTGTTGGTCACTAGGTGTCAGTAGACACAAATGAGCATATATACAAGAGCTCAGTTCTCCGCACCCGAGAATAGTGATTGGACAGATGTCTCAAA
Source organism: Barbatula barbatula (assembly GCF_947034865.1). Classification (NCBI taxonomy): domain Eukaryota; kingdom Metazoa; phylum Chordata; class Actinopteri; order Cypriniformes; family Nemacheilidae; genus Barbatula; species Barbatula barbatula. Next base: position 24,148,047 of record NC_136776.1, on the reverse strand, counting down.
CACACACAGAATCCTCAGGATCAACAGAAAATGCAACTTTATTAAAGCTCAAACTCTACTCTTATACACACAATCATACTTGAGTTATTCTCATGATTCAGAAAAAGTCTTTGCCTTTCAAAGGCTTTTGTTGAGAGAGAAAGCGAGAGAGACAGCTGTCTGTGTGTCAGACTATGTGAGACAGGACTGACTTGATGAACGCTCGGAGTCTCCGGTGTCCCACGGCGAGGATGATGGGCGACAGCGCGATGAAGGCAATGTTGCCGATGCGGGCGACGATAAGCAGAAACTCAGTGGATGATCCACGGTTATAGTTGAAGTAGTTGACAGAGATGATGCTGGTGCCCCATGAGGCGATGAAGAGAAGATTCAGAGCCAGAATCACCTGACACAAACACACAAATACACACACATCAAGTCTAGTGTTCCAGCGTCTATTGATCATCTGACGCAGATGAAGCCGAGCTGTTTTTGTCAGTGTGCTCACTTATGCGGCTGTGCTCACCTTAGCTGCCCGTCTCTCGACAGGGATCCGACTGTTGATTGGTGCATCCTGACTCTTGTGAGCGGCGTTCCGTGTCAGTCCGTGGGAATAGAGCGTCAGCAGGGATCCCACATTAGTGACACTCATCAGGAAGATGGGAATGCTCTCGTGTATCACCATGGAGCAGGTGGCGAAGGCCAAGCCGCTGTTAATTGATGGAAAATCCCAAACACAACCCAACAACGGTCGAGTCGTGCTGCTCACCAACATCAACGACTGGAGAGAGACAGAAGTCAAAGGTCAAATAAAGAAGACGAGTATGTTTGGTCTATTGGTTCTAATAGAGCGACGGACCTCGGTGGAGTTCTTGTCTCCGTTTTTGGAGAAGGTAAATGCTGGGATGGAGTAGATGAGATTTAGACTCCAGATGAGGAAGAAGCAGAGGACGAGGGATTTTGGAAGCTTGCGGGGGCCTTGCAGGTTAATGACGGGTGGAGCGACCCGGCGAAGAGTTTGAAAATGAAACGCGCTGAGAAAGAACGTCGACCAAACGTTTGCTGAGCGCAACCAAACCCAGACGCCCATCATAAAACGACACCAGCCTTTATTCAGGAAGAACTGTGAGGAGAGACATTAAGAGTGATGGAAAAAGAGTACATTCACCCTGAAATGTCTGATTTATGCCGAACTGGACGGTGAGTTATTTCTGAACAAAATCTACACGTCACACACATTTCTTCTGTCCATGTTCCTGTGAACAGATCTTCAGAGATGAAAGAAACATTGGACCAATCACTTCCAGTTCTATTAACTGACTTGTGAAGCGTTTCCGGGGTTTTACTTCTTTCTAAGGTCATTTAATGTTTCCATCACACAGATCTGAGATCTAAGAGTGACTGCGCTGCCTTTGGCCCAAACTCTGCACAATATCTTTCATAAAGATTCTTTCCTTATAAAATCTTTAAAACCTTAATACCTTAATACACATTCACTTAATACTCACGCTGATCCAGAGAGTCTGATTTAGTTTTAGTTTGTTGGATCCGTGTAAAAGAGACTTTTATGGTCACATGAATTTTGAGGAAGAGAATGTGTTTTTTCATATTGCAAAATTTACTTGGATTGTTGTTCACTTTGTTCATCGTTATTCTATCATCCATTTATCCATCCAACAAACCAATCCATCCATCTATCCGTCCAACAAACCAAATATCAATCCATCCATCCAACAAACCATCAATCCATCCATCCATCCATCCAACAAACCAAAAATCAATCCATCTATCCAACAAACCAACAATCAATCCATCCATCCATCCATCCATCCAACAAACCAAAAATCAACCCATCCATCCATCCATCCAACAAACCAAAAATCAATCCATCTATCCAACAAACCAACCACCAATCCATCAATCCAGCCATCCAACAAACCATCAATCCATCCATTAGTTCTATGATCATACCTCTAAGCCCAGGTCAGACACCACCAGAAGAGAGTTTCTGGCCAACGACACCATCAGGTTGGAGAAAGCCATGTTGACCAGAATGACATCAGAGCTGCGGATGACTCCTGGATCCCGCAGAATGCTTTCTACCACCACACCGATGACCGTGGCATTACCCACGTTCCCCAGCAGCACCAGGAAAATGTAGACGGTGATGTAGAGAGGAGATGAAGCCATACGCTGAGTAGAGGTCATGGGTTTCCCCGGAGCGGCCATGACTCACCTGATATCCGATCGATTGGCTGCTTGAAGTCTTTTTGATGCTTATCATTTATGAAGCTTCTCTCTGAATGCTCTCTGTGATGCCTCACTGATCTCAAACCCCCTCCGTCACCATGGTTACCAAATAAATTTCAACAACATCCGCTCCATCCTGGCCCTCCTGCGTTAGGAGAACATGCCGTGAAAGGCCAGCGAGATTCCACCAGAGATCTGCATGTATTAGGACACGAACGCTGAACAAGCATTTTTACACATGGGCAAATAATTAACCCCACCAGACTCATTAATCGTGGACTAGTTAGCAGCTCAAGTCATTAGCAAAGACACAACGCCACAACACAAGGTTTCTCATCAGAACACATGTTACGGCCTGTCCTCGGTTTACAGATGACCTCATTTACAAACCACTCATTTCCAAATATGGATTAAAAATAAAAACGCTCTATCTTTATATATATATATATAAAAGTTTATTTCTCAAAATAATCAAAAATCATATTTTTTATTATGTTATTGTGTTAGTTTTATGAGTCATTATGGCTAAAGTCAAAACAAACCAACTGCAGTTTGATTTTTATTAATTTTAATGCACAATAAAAAGCTTGTATTTTTCTATATGTGAAAAGTAAAAAAATATTATACGTAGTATTTTTTTTACTGTACATTCCAAATAATATCAATTAAACTGCAGTTGGGTTGTTTACATTAAGTCATAATAAATATGACAAACTTACAAAATATAACACAATAAAAAACATGATTTTGGAACATTTTTGAGAAATGAATTTTCAACAAAATGCATTTTTTCCGTGGCTGTTTAAATATATATAGATAGATCGAAAGATAAATATTCAATGCACATCTCTGAAAGCATATACAGTATATTGTACATCCCAATGTCCGTGTGATTGTTGACGAATAGAGCTGACAGCGAGATTTCTTAACATTAGAGCGATAGACAGACAGCTGAACTGATTGTGTTGACACTTCACACAGGTGTCTCTGGAGGCTGATGGGATGCATGGAGGACGGTTCTTTAGACACTTCCTCCTGAGAGACACACTGTGCAGTCATTACAGTCTCTTGAATTAAAGTAATTTTGTTGTTGTAAGAACTGGATTGATATGCAATGTGATTTATGAGAGCAGTTTTATCATCTTTATAACGTTGCTGTTTACTGTCAAGTCAAAAAGCTGAAATGTTTCAAAAAATGTCCCAGTTTTGTAAAGTTAAGTAGATTAGCCTGCACTGCAGCATATGTTATTACACAGTTGGTATGTGATGGGGGTTGACATATAAAGTTGTTTTTTTCAGCTGTCAGTTTGTGATCATTTGACAGACAGCAGGAAATGATGTGTTGAGCTGAACGTGCATCTTCACTCATCAGGGATTAATTTCACTCCACCAGGCCAATTAAACTCCGACTCTGAGTTAGCAAACACACGCAGTCCCACAGAGACAAACATCTTATAACTTTCTTTTATTTCAAATGCATTCAACAATTTTCTTTTTCAAGCGAACACACGTTTTGGCCCATTCCAGCACTAAATGTTAATAATAAACCATGTGAAAAATATACATAAAGCGTTTCATCCAAAAGCAACTTCGAAAAAACATCAAATGAATAAGAAAACTAACAACATGTTGCTAACCAGGTTTACTTTGGTACTATTGATCTGTTGTATTGTTATAAAATAATTTCCTGATTTCCAGCCCACCTGATGACATCATCACCTTCATCATCATGTCCTGTGAGGCGAATATCCTTTCGTTCGACCTCGCTGTCTCTCTCGGTGTCGGTGAGACTTTGAACGTCCAGGAGAGAAAAACGGTTCTGGAGAGCATACGCTACGACTGCGCCTGACAGACAGAGAGTAAGACAGGTGGTGTTGGTTCTGGTTAATGTAAGAGAGCGAGACTCAGGTGAGGTGTTACCTGCGGCGGGGTGGTGATGGGACGCACTGAGCGTTTCGTCTTTCATCACTGCGACTCAGACGCTTCCTCCTGAAGACAAACACACATACTAGTTGATAGAAACAATAGTGCACTACATACTGTGTACTGGTGTTCACTCACCTTTCTCTGTTGCTGATCTTTCGACACATGTTTCTGAGGATGTGTTTCGGCAGCAGAGAGTCGTGATTGGTTCGAGCATCAGCAGGAGATGCTGAAAGAGACAGACATGCATAAACACACTGCGTTGGATGCACACAGTGTGTGTGACGTCGGTGTATATGAGCTCACCAGCTTTAGACGCGGGAGAGAAACCGGTCGACGGCGAGTCACGTGTCGGAGTGTCCGTCACGGGCGGTTCTGACGCGGCAATACATTGAGTCTCCAGCGTTAAACGCGTTTCCTCCACCTGCTGCTGAAGATCAGCCAACGAATCACGTGGCAGCGTGTACAGCCTCAGAATACACGTGCTGATCTCTTTCAGGTCCTCTTCTGATGCCCCAAACAGCAGGAACCAGGGCGGATGATCAGGCAGAGCAATCTTCACAACACAAAGAGCGGAAATCAGGCGACTGTGTGTTTGAACATGTGTGTGTGTGTGTGTGCGTGCATGCATGTTCACCTGTAACACTCTTGCAGACAAGAAGATACACGCACATGCCACAGTTTCAGCCCTGAATCTTAAGAAAACATCCGTCCTCAAACTGTCATTCATGTAGTTCCTGGATGAGAGATAGAGAGAGCGTTACACCTCTCAGTGTGATTCCTGTGTGTTCAGTCTGTAAGAGCAGATCTCACCAGGCCATCTGAACAAGACCGGTGTTCTTCTCACCCTCCAGAACCTGAAGATACATCACGATCACCTGCAGACACACACCTGACAGCTCAAAACACATTCTTCCAGCTACACAACTGGCTGTTGGGTTAAAAGTTGTGTGACCTTGTGAGGATGTTTGATGTGGACACAGAAGCCGAGCTCCTTCAGGACGCGCCGCTCCGCTTTGATCACGTGACTCTTGCGGCTGATGTAAGTGTCGTCCAGCAGCAGAGGACTCACGCACCTGACAGATACAGCCGTCCAATCAGAAAGTTCTCCAAACACAAATCCACGCAGGTGCTCTGTTACCTGTTTCCTGTGCTGTGTTTGAGGTGATGGAACACGTTCAGCACGTCCCTCACTCGTCGCGGATCCTCTTCGATCTTGGACGCGAGGTGAAGACACGCCATAGCCACCGTCTGCGTCACGTGAACGCTCATGAGTCACGGGTCATAACAGGACGGTGACAGACGCTTTCATGATACATGTCTCACCTCTGTACAGTGTTTCACCAACGATTTGCAGAAGAAGAACCGCTGGAAGAGGATCTGGGCCGTTGCCATGGCGACCTGAAATGTATAAGAGGCACTTACACAAAAACTACTGTTATACGTTGAGGTCAAATAAACAGCAGACTCAACGCACCGATCCACAACACTCAACCGACATGTTTGGCAAACTCACCTTAAAACTTTTTTTGATTAATCTGCGTGTAATTCATAAATAACCATGTTTATTTGAGTTTAAAGTGGTTAACTAGTGTTTCTACCCTGCTTTAAACCGCACATAAGGTGGTCAGCTTGTTTAAACCGCTTTTGACAGACCACCTCAGACGGGTTTCTGACAGGTTTACCGGAAACTCAGGCGACGGTCTCGCGCACCTGAGGCAGGCGAAGCAGGATTCCCGCGCTCTGGATCATCTCGCACATCCGGCTGCGCAGCTGCTGTTCTGTGCGCGCGGGCAGCCCGTGGGCGCGCGACGGGCTGCAGTTCACCCGCTCGAGCGGCAGCAGGCAGTTCTCGAGCGTGAGCGCGACCCCCGAATAGAGTTTCCCCGCGATCAGGATCCCGTCACCGGGCAGAATCCCACCCGCAGCTCGCGACATGATCACGGCGGATGTGTGAAACTGTGACAGCGCCGCCTGCTGTGAGGAAGAGACGCGGTGCGCAACTTTAGCAAACAAATCAAGAGTTTGGCTCCAAGATGACGAGATACAATCATATTTTTCTTCGAATATTAGTTATTAACCAAAGCGAAGGAATCATCGAGTATTTATTGTGAGTGTATAGAAGCGAGAGTTAAGATGATTGAGTGAAACTGTGTTTACAGGGTTAGGCTACATGTTTGTCTGTATATAATCACAACATTGCAAACAAAAACACAGTCAATGTTGCATTCAGGTCGCCAGGTGTCAACAGACCAAATAATCTTTATTTAAAAATGCAGAAAGTTGTGTGTGATTGTTGTGATTGGGTTAGGCAACAGAATAGACAGTTTGTTCAGTATAAAAACATTACGCTTATGGAAAGTCCCCACAAAGTATACAAACCTAACGTTTGTGTGTGTGTCTTGTTGTTTATCCCAAATGTCCACACACACACACACACAAATGTGGACACTATACTTTTTATCCCAATTACTCTGATTCCCATAAAGATGCAGATGACATAAACACACCACTTACATAGTTAGCAGAATTTTGTTATTATGAAAGAAAATAAATGTATTAAAGTTGACAAAAACACCATCAAGAGAGCAGCGGAACAAACGATGTCTGATATCATTTACATTTAGTTATTTAGCAGACGCTTCTATCCAAAGCGACTTACAGATGAGGAAACATTGGAAGCAATTATATATCATCTGGTTGTTGCTCATAGTTACAGGGTCTCTCACGCTGTCAATCTAGTGTGACCAGCCCTTCATGTGTAATATAATTCACTTTGTTTTATTTGAGTTAAACAGTTTATATTACAAATAGATCAGATTAGTTGAGTTTCAGTCCAGTAGCTGTTGTGCAGGTGAACTCCAGTCAGACCGCCGGCGCTGGTTCACTTCTCTGGTTCACACTGAATCTGCACACGTCATATAAAGAAAAGGTCAGTGATGTGTGATGAGTCTGTGTGTGTGTGTCTGTGTGTGTCTGTGTGTGTGTGTTGTACCTGTTTAAGTGTGTGCGGTACAGCAGAGACCCTCGCCGCGGGCGGTCTCATACACGGGCGACACACACACCTGACTGGTGCGGCCCAGCTCTGACAGCAGGGTGGACTGTGAACGTGGCGGCAGGAACAGTGAGGATGATGCAGATGAAGGCCAGTCGTCATTCTTCCAACTCACCCAATATCCCATCAGCCCCACTCCTCCGCCCCGCCAATCAACGTGCACGGAGCCCCGCCCCGCTGGGGTCAGCTGAAGGTCAGTGAGTACAGGGCGAACTGATAGAAACAATGGATGAGTATATTTTTATTTCATCTCTTTCTGATATGTTTCTTGTCCGTACCTTCCTGTGTGCAGGTTTTAATGGACGTGGCCCTCTGCTGGCCGGAGGAGTGCAGTGCAGTGACGGTGATGAGATATTCAGTGTGTTTCTGGAGGCGTTTAAGAAGAGCTGTGCTCTGATTGGAGGGCAGTGTCACCGTTCGGACAGGCCCGCTGGGAATTGCTCCATATTCCACACGATATTGCTGGACCTGCTTGGGTTGAACCGGCTGCCACGTCACACGCAAGCGGTCTGGACCCAAATCAGACACCATCACTGTGACTGGACCAAACATCTCTGGAGGAAGTCAAACTGAGTTAAGTATAGGGCTGTGCGATATTGAAGAAATATGGGAGAGCATGCTAAATAATGCGATAAGTCATACGATATATATTTTTCTAAAATCAATTTCAAAATGATACCCGTATAACTAATAGGACTGAATGATATTAAAGAATACAATAATGGCTCAAGTTTGTCAAAAATATATTTAAAACTAAAACTATTATAACCAACATACATATTTCACTTTGTTTCTGATTATTAATCACATTCCACACATCAGACACAGCCTTATAGGCATCAATCGTAAACTTTGACTATAGACCACTTCACAAGATGTAAACAATTCCGGTTTCAGTTTTATTTATTTATTTAAATCTCACATGTAATTAAAACATTCTGATTCGGTTGAATATTTTCTGTTAGTTGTATTTTGCTCAAACATTGTGTAGTAGAAGTTATTCTGGCCCTGCGTTGGCTCAGCGTTGTTTACGTCATCCAAAGTGGTCTATACATAACTTGTTGAATCTTTCAAATGATTCAGTTATTGCAAACTACTGCGATGTGCATATTGCGGATTACACACATTGCAATATTTTTATAAATTGAATATATTGCGAAGCCCTAGTTAAGTAACAAACAAACTCTCCCTCTCAGTAGATCGGGCAGATGTTGGGTGTCCTCACCAGGCAGGGTTCTGAAGGTAACGTTGAGCGTTTTGATGTTGTGAATGTTGGTTTGGGGAATGAGTCGGGCAGTGTAGCTCGTATCGGGCTGCAGGTTGTTGAGTTCGGTCCAGCTGAAGTCTCCAGGAATGAGTTTGCTTTGGGACTCTATGCTGACGGAGCCCGTCATGCCATTGGATGGGTCCGGACCATAACTGAACTCGTAGGACATCAAACCTCCACCGAGAACCGGCCTCCACTGCAGAACGGCTCTGTGAGAGCGAACATCACTCACCTGCAGACGCTCGGCACGAATCAACTCTGAAAGACAAACAGAGACTTCATTATCTTGGTGGTTAAAACGTGCACTACTACGGCAGATAAAACATTGTTGTGAATGTCTCACGTATGATGGCCTCCCTCAGGTCTTCAGTGATGATGTTGATGTCATCAACATCTACAAAATACAGGTGTTTGTCGATGGGTGGAGTCACCACGTTACGCAGCATGTGATAATTTCCTGACCCTGTTGAAACAGCCAAAATAGAAATGCGCTGTCTCCGCAGCGACGCCATTGGTTCGTCCACTTCTCCCGGCCCCACCCCATCTGTGAGCCAGAGAATTATTCTAGGAGGGGTTTCAGCTTGACCGTCAATACGCAGTGTTCTCTGAGCCAATCGCAAAGCGTCCTCTATGTTCACGTCTCCACGGAGTAGCTGTGTCCTCATCAGCGCCTCCTGTAGGGCATTCTGGGTATTGTAGGTGTCCAGGCCGAATTCTAGTCTCGGATTGGTTCCCACCTGCACAAGCCCCACCCTCACCTGACCACGGCCCAATAGAAATGGCCGCAGAAGCTCCGAGAGGAAGTGCAGCAGCTTGGTAAACTGGTATGAGTTGACGTCACCAGATGAGTCCAGCAGGAGCAGAATATCTCCCTCACAACAGTCTAACACACACACAACACACGACTTCACTCTATATCCCTGTAATTTATAGAATATTCATTTTCATATTCTGATGAGCATGTCTTGTATTGTGTTTCCAGGTTGTTTAATATGTTGTGTTTGTGACTGATCGACATGAAACTGTCTTATGATTGGAGAAAATCAAATGGATTCATTTCAAGCAGGTGAGATCTGTGATCAGTGATTTGTAAGTTACTCTGAAAAACACTATTTCAACTTTCCAAACACTATTTAATGACTTCTTACTATTTACTTTCTATATTCTACATCATCAACCTGGATTAGTGAAGTGATTCAATGATAGACATGAAACGCCTCTTAATTCAGTCAAATAACTCATGTAAAACTACATAAAGTATTATTATTATTAACTGACCAAAGTATACAAATGTGAGAATTATACATTAAAGCACAGAAGTTAGACTTTGAATTTTGATGTCGTTTCTACTATAGCACGCACATATATTACACAAAGTATGTAGTTTACTTGCTTTACTTTTTCAAGGGGGAAGTAATGAAATTACGCAACACTGTCTGTGACACACATTAGATTTTTTATAAATATTCATATGTGTCCTCGTTGTGATTTATGAATGTGTAATAATAAATCCCTTTAGATGAAAATGAATGAGATGTCACATATGAAGAATTTGGTTCCAAAATGAGATAATTTATTGTTTTAAATTGTGTTAGTTAACTGTCATGTTTTGTTATTATGGCTTAAATCAAATCAAAACAACTGCTGTTCGATTGACTTTAATTGGAATGCACAATAAAAAAAAGATTATTTTTGACAGGTTTGAAAAACGGAACTATATCATTTTGGAACCAAACTCTTCATTTATGTTAATGATACACCAAAGTCATTTATCATTACACAAGCAGTCATACAATAAAGCACACATTATTTACAGAAATCCTGCTTTAAATAATTACACTTTTGCAGGCCTGAGAAACAAATATATGTTCTCAGATAAACCTAAAAGAAAACTACTAAATATTTTCAAGTAAACGTAACTTAATAAACAACAAATATTCTTAGAGACGTCTTCATCAGATAAAACATAACCGATGAATAACACCTGACGCCACTCACCTGAGGTGCGCGCGAGTGTTGGCCACAGGCACGCGCTCACCAGCACCAGGGCGATCCAGAGTCTCTCCATTTATCAAACAAACTGGTTAACGAAAGCACACGCGGTGAGTGAACGTTTATAATGTGAATAATTATTCAGTAATAATCCCTCACTCATGTCAAGTGTGATGACGTCTGTTAATATCTCCACAGATTTATCTGACACTTATCAAACGCTCGTGCTGGTGTCGGCAAAACTCTGGCATGGCGTCAGCCCTGCGACACAAACACAACGCCCCTCAGGCACACAAGACTCTGCGCGTCCACAAGAGAGAGTTTGATAAATAAAATTTTTTTTTGTATTTATTCGTATACAATAAATGAAAACGTTTAATACATATATGAAATATATATAAAATAAAATAAAATTTATATAATGTATCTTTTAATAAATTCACACACACACTATTCTTCTAATACACATATTTATACATATATTCAACAATGCATTAAATAATACACAAGAAATTGCCACTTATTAAAAGTACACAAAAATAATACATGCATGTATTATTAAATAGGTTGCACTGTATTTTCCTGTATATCCCCATATCATTTTGTTTTGCAATTTGTACTGTAAGTAAAAGAGGTGGTATTTCTTCGGTCACTCATTTGTTTATTGTGTGTTTGAATGATTGTGATGAAGTTTATTTCTGCAGTGACTCTTATGGATGTGTAGACAGAACAGCTGAGCACAAGGAGAGAGAGAGCTGTGTGGATTTGTGGAAGGCTTGGAAAACTCTCTGGAAACCCACGCAGTGACTGAATGGAAGGAGCTTGTGTCGACACAAAGCTCTGATTGAGACAAACACAAGCTGGAAATGTCAGGCGAGTTTTATCCTCTATCTCACTCATGACAACAGATGCTTTTCAAACACCAGACACAAACTGTTCCCGCTCACGCCAACATCATGTGTCTAGCCCTCCCCTTCCATCCAATGTGTTGAATTCAGTGAAACGCCAGCGAGTGAGGAGTTTTCTATGGATATTAATGGTGAATCTAATCTTCAATAATGTTTAACGCATACAAAGAGAAATGATGGATTCTGAGGGAGTGAATCGGTCCACAGGCGAGAGAAAATTACCAATCTGACATAAAAAAGACTTTTACAGAGATGAGAAAATGGCTGAGTGGAAATACTAGACAGAAAGAATTAATGACATTTTCAATATTCCTTTCATCTGCAGACAGACATGCACTGTATACACACACACACACACACACACACACACACACACAGAGCCAGACTTTAATCACATGAGCATAAATAAAAAGATCGTTTTAGAATGAAATATGTGTCTAAATTCTTTCAGTTATGATTTCACAGTTTTCCTGCTGAAGAGAGCCGAACGCTCAAGAGTCGTATGATTAGAGACAGACCCCGTGAGGAGCAGTGCATTATGGGAGAAACGTTCCACAATCACACTAGTGGTGGGCGGTCTGGAGTTTAATTTTCTGTCAGCGGTTCTGAATGGAGCTCATGATGTCTGGAGCTGAAACAGTGTCAATAACATCACAGCTTCATTACTCACTAACACACACACACAGACACACACCCATACACAAACAAACAGACACGCACGCACGCACGCACGCACACACACACACACACACACACACACACACACAGACTTTCAATCTTTGAGGAAAGTTGTTTGGATTTCTCACTAGGTGTGTGTGTGTGTGTCAGGTCAGGTGGAGCGGTGTGTGATGCGGACCCTCGTCATGATGGATGAATGACAGATTCTAGCTCACATTCAGTCTGACAGTAATGAGAGTCACGGGGGGTACGGCCCGAGAGAAATGAACAACAGGACATGACACCCAACAGTGAGCTACAGAACATCACAAACACACTTACTGATGAATGTGTGTGTAGATGAACACAGAGACACATTAGACATTAGTGTTGTTATGAGGTCTCTGTTGTGACTTTATAAACACGTTTATTAGATTTGTCTCAATGACACAACATTAGTTTATATTGAGAGTCTATAAGTGAAACTGGACTCCTATAGAGTGAAGAACCAGCTGTTTAGTGTTTTAATATGAACAGGAAATGACATCTTTGGTTCTGGTTTTACTTGTCACCAGACTGCTGCACTGAAATATTGTCAACAGGGATTTTTAGTTCTAGAGTAAATATCATTAATAATAAGAAAATAAAACGTGAGTGTGTGTTTAATTTAAACTTTATTACACAAACATTTGACTTAAACGTGTTTAAAACTATGCTGACACACAAACTCTCTCTGCTGGTTGTCATTATTTGTCATTACCTCAACCCTCTCTCATCCCATCATGTTGCCATGGCAAAGGTCCAGCCGCTGCCTGTTGTCATGGTGACCAATCAAAGCGTGTTAAAGGAGGTGGGGTACATTAGAAGTTTTGAATATGTAAATCATACACTTGATTTGTTTAAGGTCAAACCGTTTGTATGTCTGTATATGTACATGAACTTCTATTCAGATCAGATGCACAAACACACACACACACACGAGAAACAGACAGTAGAGCTATGTCAGCACAACACTGAGTGATATACCTAATTTGTATATTTAAAATGAGATTTTTTCTCATTCTGAGTTACAGAAAAACCTAAACATGCTGAGAGACTGTAAGCTGTTTAACAGACGAAGAGTTCTGCACAAGTTCTTTCTGAAGCTCATGAATTCATAATCAAACCTCATGAGATATTTTTATAGCGCTGCTTTTTCTGGGACACGTCTAATCTAAAAACCAGTCACATCATTTCATCTTTTGTTTAAATATGCAGAGTGCACATGAAGTCAAATGTAATGTTTGATTTGTGTTTATTCTCTACTTGTACAGATGAATATAACACAACTAAACAATGTATAAAAGCACATTTAAAACATCACACATCATCTAGAGTGACTCCGTCATGTCAGTCCAGTCACGATGTGATTCTTGTTTTGAATGAATGTTATTGTTATATTGTTATGTACACGACAAGCTTAAACACAATGCAACACACAACAATCTAAAGTCACGATCCAACAGCACTGTGAATGAAAGCTTTAGCGCAAGTTCTGCCAGGAAGACTCTAATGCTACGTCACTCATTACCTGTAGTTCTAGCCTGTCATCATCCAACACTTGGACTATATAAGATCGGTATTTACTCATCTTGTGCCTTCACAGATACTAATGCAGACATTCACCCCCCTCCTCCCCACCTCCACCAGGTCCGTCCCTGTCCATATATCCTGCGGTTAATCTCAGCCGAAGTGCAAGAATCTACGACTCTGTGTATTCAAGCTACGGGCAGGGCCAAAGAACTTTCTCATATTATCTCTTGCTTTCTTTAGCTGGTCATTGCATCGTCATCCTGCCTCCCGAGCCTTACTGGCAGAACTTGAATATACTTGTGTTTGTGTGAAAAGTTACGCTGTTGTCGTCCTGTGAGATCTGTCACCTCATGAGGGTTACAGAGGTCATCACTGAGGTCATCTGAACCTGTGTATGTCTGTCAAACCCAGGCACGGACGTCCCGCCTCCAGCTCAGACCCCGCCCACGATGCCGAGCTTGTGTGATTGGCTGGAAATATAAGAAGAGGTGTAGCCGCCTGAGAAGAGCACAGAATAACGCCGCAGCAACCACAACCAATGGTGACATCATCACTAAACCCAGGATGATGAGGGCGGAGCTACTGTTATCGTCAAGGTATCGACAGAGAGGAGCCGCCGAAGCCACGACCTACAGAGACACAATCACAATATTATAATACTCACTGAGTGTGTGTGTGCACGCGTGAATGTGTCCACGTGTGTGTGCGTATGCGCAGGTATGTGTTCACGTGCATCATGCGTGTGTGTGTGAGTGTGTGTCTCACCCGTGAGTGACAGAGGAATCCGGTGTAAAGCAGCAGGGCGGCGGGCAGCAGGACGACACTGAGGATAAGAAGCAGGAGCCCTGCACACATCATGAGCAGCATGAGGTTCCACAGCAGCAGAATGACCGTCCACAGCACACACTTACAGTGACCCCGCCGAGGACCCCACACCCCCCCATCATCACACTCAACCTCTGGAGGAGGCAGCATCCGCATCCCATCATCACTAAACTCTTCATCACCTCCACCGTCATCGTCGTAAACCACCATCATACCACACATCCTGACTGACTGACAGACAGGAGAGAGAGAGAGACGGAGGTGATTTTACCATCATTTAAATCAGGAGAATGATCAACACAAACACTCACAGACACAAAGTTGATAAAAGATCACTTATCAAAACACTCACTGAGCTCCCTAGATGCCACGAACACATCACTACTGTCGGTATGAAACAGCTAACACGCATAAAGAACTCAAATAACAACAACACATACACAGACAGACCAGTTAAAGATGTCTTACCTGCTGTAGAGCTGCGGAGATTCACTCCACAGAACACAAACACACACAGAGAGAGAGAGAGAGAGAGAGAGACAGAGAGAGAGACAGAGAGAGAGAGAGACACAGAGAGAGACAGAGAGAGACAGAGAGAGACAGAGAGAGACAGAGAGAGAGACAGAGAGAGACAGAGAGAGAGAGAGAGAGAGAGAGAAATTTAGCGATGTCACTAAAATTGCAACAGTTGTGCTGTAGAATCATTATAAATGCAAACATGAAGAGATCACAATAAGGCTTTCCTGTGAACACTGTGAGTAATGGCAGCAGGTGGCGTTACTGTATTAACTTATGACAGTAAATAGGGACTATGACATGATATTGATATTCATACGTCTGTTGATTTCTTTATCAGAAGAACAATCATTAATCAGAGAACATCACACTACTGCATATAGACGAGACATGTCAGAGGAAACAGACTGAATAGAGACGACGTCGTCACTGTGTTGATGAAGAATAACATGAGAATGCACTTTACATACAGTGTACATGTCTTTTAGGGGGACCTGAAGGAGACACGTGAACTGAACAGATTTAGAGATAAACACACAGATTGGCTCATGATTGGTAATGTCAATCATGTTTTCTTAGGCTCACAGCGCCACCCGCTGATCATCTCAAGTCATTACAGTCACATCAGCACACAAAACATGGAAATACACAACATCTGGGGCCTGTACCATGAAGCTGGTTTAGGTGGCTAGCCAGCTATGTTTCAGTTTAGTTTGTGCCAACCTTTGGTTTTAGGTACCATAAAAGTCGCTCGGCTTTCTTCGGTGTTCGTCACCATGGTATCTTACGCTGCACGGCTAACCTGCTCCGGGGCAGATTATGATCTGGATTCAAGATCTCAGACTGAAGTTTGACCAATCAGCTGTGAGCAAAGAAACATATAGGTGACGTAACTGACTCACACTGCGTGTTAGAATGGCTAGTTATTTTTTATACTGTTTAATAAAATAAAAATACTAATATAAAAATATATATTACAAATATAAAATCAAATATTAGTTACTATATAGGTAAAATCTGATTTTACAGATTTGCTGGCTTTCCCTTACACTCACATGAAATTCAATGTACTTACTTATATTCCACTTTTATTGTATCACATGTATTTGCATTGTATTTTTTACATTCTTGTCTGTGGTGCAGAACATCTAAAAACACTTTCAGTTTCACTGTATTAGGACATTTTTCTTTGTCCTGAACAGTAGTTTTTATTAAGGCTTCAATGAAATGACTGACCCTGGTTAATGGCGCAAAGACTAGTCTATTAAAGGTAGAGGCTTATGCATTCTGTTGTTTTATTAAGTGTAATTCTTATATTTTCTTCCGCTTCTCTGTGTTGCAGAACACACCGCTATTTTATAATTCTGAGCTCCGTCTTCTTTCAGCCAAAAAACCCTAGTTTTTATCATATCAGACTAAAAGGAGACCAACATGCAACAACAGTCCGCGTTATTTTTGGGGAAACTTGTTTGACATGAACCATCAGTACACGGTGCATGTTTCATTGATTTTAAACACGTAAGATGTCAGAGTTTACAATGCAGAAGCGTTGTGGTGTCATTTGCCTGTGAAATTAGCTGTTTGGAGCTTTAACAAATTTGTACAGAAGTTCAGAAATATATGAGAATGAACTTTATTTGCACTCCTCTCATGTGTACTCGGAAGGGAAATGATGAAGCAGATGTAAGGTTAACTGCTTCTGCTGCCTGAATGGATGTTTTTTGTCCGCGCGCAGGTTAAAATTGCAATATGCGGGAGCTTCAATGAACATTTGTTGTAATATTTCTGTACGCATGCCTTACATAAAAAAGTTACCCGCAAGGACACGGACCCCTTGTAGTTCCACCGAGGACCCCGCGGATCCTGTTTGCCCTACAGCACTACAGTAAATGTGTGTACTATATAGTGTTTAACTTGCGCATTAACGCAATCAGCAGTGTTTCTGAAACACTTCTCTCTTGCGTAGACAGCAGAAACACATCAGTCCATGGCTGAAATTCATTTTTGTGTTCATGTTGTGGAAATCGCTTTATCCATTTATAATGCCATTGGTTTAGCCATGCTGACGTCACTCGTTCATGTGCACGCGCGCGCAAACTAATCTTAGCTTCAGGATCAAAGCTTGAGTTGACAAAGAAACTCCACGAGCTGCTTCATGGTACCAACAAAGCTTGATCACGTTGGTTTGGTTTTGTCAACCCAAAACTAATCCAACTACCCTGAGTTTAAGCTACATTCATGGTACAGGCCCCTGGTAGAACTGTCATGTTACGATCACACTGACTACACACACACAACACAACCACAACAAACACACCACTTACACAACATAAACACACAACCACAACATAAAAACAACACTTACACAAAATAAACACAAAATAAACAACCACTTACACAACATAAACACACAACCACAACATAAAAACAACACTTACACAAAATAAACAACCACTTACACAACATAAACACACAACCACAACATAAGCACAACACATACACAAAATAAACAAAACACAACATAGCTGTCACGTTGTCTCTAATGAAAACAGAATGACAGAGCATTATATGACCTTTACATCAGGAAATGACTGTAGAGGCACAATCAGATACAGACAGAGAGAGGGAGAGAGAAATAACAATGAATTAAATGCGGCTCAGACAATTCAGGTTGATTTTACACATTTATTGTGATTATACAACAACACACAAACAACTGACACAGAGCATGTGTGTGTGACAGAGAACGAGAGAATAAATGTGTGTACATACATACATCTGAACGTCTCTGTGTGTGTTTGTGAAGTAATACAGGGCTTGTTTTATCAGTTGTGTTTAGGGTGTGTGTGTGTGTGTGTGAGTAAGAACAGCTCAGAGTTAAAAGTGTGCAGTTGTTGAATAAGAAGCAGATGAATTGTGAGACACAAGTGTGTTTGTGAGTGTGTGATGAAAAGTGCATGAGACAGAGAGAGAAAGAGGGAAGTGTGTGAGACGTATCAGCCCGCCTCTGACGTGTCTAACTGCAACGCATCAGAGCGTG
>NC_136776.1:24105063-24125063 GCF_947034865.1 Barbatula barbatula | reverse complement strand
CTGTTTGTCATAAACCTCCAGCATTCTGGAAAATTCCTCACATTCTGCTGCACCACGGGGCACACACAGATACACACACAGACACACACACACACACACTCACACACACGCAGACACACACACACACACACGCAACAACACACAGACAAACACACACAAACAACACACACATACACACATAAACAACACACACAGACACACACAGCTGTGATGCTCTAAACACACAGTGTGTTGTGGCTTTAGAGGTTGTGTTGTGTGTTTGTGTGTTTTTGGCCTACATCAGTATAAATGTTGAGGTCTTGTTTGATTCCTCATATCTCTCCATCACATCTCTCTCTCTCTCTCTTCTGCAGGTGCTGAATCTGGCTTCTATTCCAGACCAGCAGGAGTTCAACTCACTCAGTAGTGCACAAACACACATCAACACACACTCACACATGCACGCACAATGGTATGAGCACTCAAGGGCTGTTCTCCAGTCAAACTCTTGAGCTTTTATTCAATAAGAGACACAAACTGCAGCAGATGGAGTTGATGATGAGAGTCTTCTGCTGCTCCTGAAACAGAGAGAGAAAGAGAGAGAGAGAGAGAGAGAGAGAGAGACAGAGAGAGAGAGAGAGAGAGAGAGAGAGAGAGAGAGAGAGAGAGACAGAGAGAGAGACCAGGAGAGAGACATATATATATATATATACTATATATATATATATATATATATGTATAACAAACAAGTAAAAACACAGGTCAAATATCAGACAGACTATAAATTCCTATATGCAGTGTTAATTAAATAAAACTATAACATTCTAGCAGCCCCCCACACCGGGCAAACAGTACAAAACAGTATGCAAACTACATTGGAGGAGAAGCCCCTAACCAGGGGATTCCAGTTCTCCTCTGGCAAAAGCTTAATGCGATGCTTTATAGGTAACCAGTGAAAGGTTGACAGAACCGGGCTAATATGCTCATACTTTTTTGTACGTGTAAAAACATCTACACGTGAGTTTTTGCAATAAGCCTGCAGGGCAACCACCTAAAGGTGCATTACAGTAATCTAGTCTCGATGTCATGAATGCATGAATGAGCTTCTCTGCATCTGATGCCGACAGCATATGACGTCGTTTAGATATATTTTTAAGATGGAAAAACTTTTACAGGTGTTTTGGCGACCTGGTTCTAAAATGACAGAGTACTATTGAATAAAACACCAAGGTTCTTTGCTGACGAATACAGTTTTATGGAACATCTGTCAATAGTTAAGCAGTATTCTTGGTTGTTACGTAGGGCAGTTTTCGGTCCAATAAGTAACACCTCTGTTTTGTTCAATAATAAGAAATTGTTACTCATCGTCTTTTTTATATCAACTATGCATTCCACTATTCTATGGAATTGCTGTGTTTCATGAGGCTTTGAGGAAATATAAAGTTGCGTATTGTCAGCATAACAGTGAAAGCTAACTCTGTGTCGCTTTATTATATCTCCTAAAGGTAGCAGGTTTAATGGGAAGAGCATAGGCCCTAAGACTGAGCCCTGTGGTACACCGTACTGGACTTGCGATTTGCGTGACACATCATTGTTTATTGCTACATATTGGAAACGGTCGGATAAATGAGATCTAAGCCATTTCAAAGCTTTTCCCTTAATGCAACATTATTTTCGAGTCTATGGAGGAGCGTGTTGTGGTCAATGGTGTTGAATGCAGCACTAAGATCTACGAAGATAAGCAGATCATTTGTAACTCTGATCAAATCAGTCTCTGTACTGTGATGCGCTCTAAATCCAGACTGGAAATCTTCATTGATGTCATTCCTTTGGAGGAAGGAACATAATTGAGTTGAGACTACTTTTTCCAGAACTTCCAGAGATTCAATATAGGTCTGTAGATAACAGACCTCCAGGGTCGAAATGTTTTTTTTACAAGGGGCCTTATAACAGCCACCTTATATGCTTTAGGCACATGTCCTAATGTCAGAGATGAGTTAATAATGCTAAGAAGAGGGATATAACTTCTGGGAGCATCTCTTTCAGTAGATTTGCAGGTATACAGTTCGTTGTGATCTATGGTAGACACGCGTGTTGGTGTGTGTGTGTGAAGGGGGCGATAGGGTTCAATTCATGAGATGAAGAAGAACTGAAGAACTCCACCCATGAAACATGAGGCACCACATCTGAAAGCCTGTAATTCAATTCAGAGAATCCCACCACTGCGCCTATTACACAACTTACACATGTCAAACAAAACCATAACACACAGACACACAAACACACACAGACTAACACACTTGTCTCACCATGATTTCATCTCATACAGGACAGCAAAGTTCAATCACATACTTGAAAAATACTGTACATCACACAAAAACACACTCATATGCAAGCGGTACTAACTTACACACAATACAACAATACACACACATCATCATAAAAACACACACCCTAGTTAGATCTTCTGAAGATAACATTACGTAATTCATAAAGAAACAAATATTATTAATGTCTGTAGAAGAAATATCTCGACTCTATTCAGCAAGAAGCACACGTGTGTGCAGTGTTGTGAGTTTGTTTGTTTAGTTTGATTGACACACACATTCATCATAAGATGTGTGTCATCCTTGCAGAGTTGGTGAAGAGTGAACAGGAATGAAGCTCCGGGGGTTTCGTGTCCGAACGGCTCATATACCCATCACAACACACTCACGACTGATGGAAATAAACTCAACAAGTCAGAGAACCTGCAACACTAGATAATGATCAATAAAGCAATATCTGATGCTATGCATTTATACGTCTTATTCTAAAGCAGTGTTACGACTTCTATAATCGGTAAATAAATGACTCCATAGTAGTTATTTTCCATACTATGGCAGTAAAGGGGGATGAGATCTGTTTGGTTTCTGACATTCTTCCAGATATCTTCCTTTGTGTTTGGCAGAACAAAGAGATTTAAACAGGTTTGTAAGAATCTGAGGGTGAGTAAACGATGACAGAATTGTCATTATTTGGTGAACTGTCCCTTTAAGGCTGATGTATTTGAGTCATGTCATAAATATAACAAACATATAAAAAAAACATCCTTATTGCTTTTGCTATTGTAATTATGATCACACAATAAAATCGTTCTTCTTATAGGTTAGTCAGACAAACTGTTTATAAGTGGTTATATTTCAGTTTTCACATGGTCTCTTAGCAGCATAAAAAATAAACAGGAACAGGAAACGAGTCCAGCTATAATCTCGCGTTATAAAGGGAACCGCACGAGACATCGTGTTCCGCAAGTATCGCGAGACCTCTGCTGTTTGTCTTGCGTATTGCTTTACGTTTTAATCGAAATCTGTATAAATGGTTTAAAATAACCATCTCTTATGTATATTGTGTTTTGTTATGTATTGTATATAGGCTACACGTGCATCTTTACATACAGTGTTTTGATCACTCTTTCACGTGCCCGTGTGTAAAATGTAATTTTTTTATGTTTGAATTTTTTATATTTTAATCTAATATTTATGTCGACATATTTTATTATTTGATCAAAGTTTATATTTCAATCTTTCACCCAGACCCTTATTGTTTGGTCTTGTGTTTTAGATAATGCTTTTTGAACAAAAATTCATTTTATTTATGAACGCTGTTGGATTAATGATTGTTTCCTTTATTTGTTTGAAGCTGTAAATAAATAACGTGACTGAAACTATTCACCGTTGATTTGAGTAATGAAGCTGCGATCTGTCGCCCCCTGCCGTCATCGTATGCGCCACGCCCCTCTTCTTCTATATTTGGCCATGCCTTACTGAAGCGCCACGGATTGGCCCGTTGAGTGCAGGAGCGGAATGACCCGGATGCGCAAACTGTCGTGTTGTGTCCGCCCCTCCCCCACAGTGTCCCGGATGAGGAAGTGAAGCGCTGACAGGGCTGGGTTCCGTCACAGACTCGATCCGAACCTCGTCCGTATACACACAAACACACGCGCGCGCATCGAACCGAACCGAAGTCCACCGCAGGCTCGAGACCCGCAGACACCGCAGACATGGTAAGAGAACGAGCTCGCGCGCTCTGGGTCGATGCCCGTTTTAGGAAGAGACGCCGAGCGCCTCCCAGAACCCGACACGCACGCACGCACGCACGCACACAACAAACTCACTTCACATTGGGATTAAAGCGTAAACAACACACACACACACATATTATACACTGCAGTAGACAACTGTACAGTGCGCCCTACAAAACACACAATATATGACACACTGAGCTACACAAGACATGTGCAGTAACACAATAGACATCATTACCACTGCAACACACACTCACTGTACTATACAACACACACTACACGTTATTATACACTCTGAGCAACACACACCACATCATCATTGAGCATCATAAAACACACTAAACCTTAACAACAACTGAATGATGCATGTGTATAGGTTTGTTGTGTTTTGTGTAGATTTGTGACAGCATCAGTGTTTGTTGTGTTTTAACAGTCAGATTAATTCACTGTTGTCATGTTGTGTTTCATTGACAGATAGGTTTTGTTTACACTTGATGAGGAAGAGTTGTGTTACACTATCTGAGTGTTGATTTACTGAGGAATGTGAATATACACATCTTGTCATTCAGCCACAATAACACACTTGTGTCAATCAATGGAACCACAATTAACATTATTATTATTATTAAACACCAGCAGACCAGTCTAGTGTTGTGTTTTTGTATGTGAAGTGTGTTTGTGATCACAATAACTGCTTCAGTTTATCATTGTGTGTGTCTGTCATGTGTTCCCTCTTGTGATGTTGTGTAGTTGTAATGTTTGTTCTGTGTCAGGATTGTAGTATAATGAACAATGAAACAAGAATCTCGTGACACAGATCTGCAGTATTTCTTATCTAGATGAGGAGTTGTGCGTTTAGAGTTTGTGTGTAGTGTGTTGCTGGGCTGTAAAACGCACAAACTTAAATATTTGTGCTTTAACAGTGAATATCCTCTCTCTCCATCAGCAGCACCTCATATTTACACATACACACACTGGAACGTTTACATGAGAGCCTGTAACAGACTCGGAGCAGGTGGTCTCAATCTCAGGTCACCTCCTCGTCTGCCCTTTGACCTCTCACACACACACGTACACACAGTGTGTGTGTCAGGAGCAGGAGGTGTTGTTGAGACTGGAGCGGTTGTGTTTGGGTTCAGCGATCGGTCTCTGATGGAGTGTGTGTGTGTGTGTGTGTGTGTGTGCGTTCTTCTGACATCAGTTTGTGTTTCTACCAGTGTGTCAAAACTCATAACACAAAGTGTGTGTATCCAAGCACTTACACAACTGCTTTAAGACATTCATGTTACAGACACTCAGAGCGTGTTGGTGTGGTGGAGTGTCTGAAAGTTGTGTTGTTGACAGATATAAATGTGTGACTTGTGTTGATTAATGTTGTGTTTTTGTACAGAATGACCAGCAGTTGGATTGTGCTCTGGACCTCATGAGGCGTTTGCCTCCACAACAGATCGAGAAGAACCTCAGTGACCTCATCGACCTGGTGAGTGTGTGTCTGTGACTGGTGTTGTGTAAAGCTGTAAACACACAACACGTATGACCGACGTGTTTCATGTGTTGTGTTTGTTCTCTGTTGAAGAAAACAGGTTGTGTTGTTCTGAGAAGGGTTCCTCTACATCACGTGTGTGTGTCAAGTTGATCATCTCTTATTGAAGGATGAGATTGTGTTTGTTTTTGCAGCGTTCAGTCAGATGCAGAACAGCTCGTACTGTCAGTGATCATCATTTGCACACCGCTGTGTTATTGAAGGGAGGGGGTTGTTGTTACGTGTCATTAGTGTGTGTGTCAGTCACTCAGCAGGCCGAGAGAGTTTCACCGTCACACATGTGTTTAATGAGGAGGACTAGACTTCACTTTGTGTGTGTGAGATGTGTCTGACAGATACACAACGACTTAACTTCCTCCACAGCAGGACGTTCATTTCATCTGTGTGTGTGCGCAGGTACCCAGTCTGTGTGAAGATCTGCTGTCGTCTGTGGATCAGCCGCTGAAAATCGCCCGTGATAAAGTGGTGGGGAAAGATTATCTTCTGTGTGATTATAACCGTGACGGCGACTCCTACAGGTCAGAACACCACACTGCCGTCATTTCTTTGTGAACTACACAACTGCAGCAATGTGCACGAATGGTGAAGATGTGTTTAGTGAGTGTGAATCAAACAGGACTGTTGTTGAATGTCACATGAGATTGTGTTCTTGTGTGTGATGTTAGATCCCCCTGGAGTAATAAATACGAGCCTCCTATAGATGATGGCGCCATGCCTTCCGCTCGCCTCCGTAAACTCGAGGTGGAGGCCAACAACGCTTTCGACCAATACAGAGACCTGTGAGTACACACACACACACCCAGGAGACTGAAATCACTGTGATTGGCCAGCCGCCTGTGATTGACTTGTTGTGCTCCTTTCAGGTATTTTGAGGGCGGGGTTTCATCCGTCTATCTGTGGGATCTGGATCATGGATTTGCTGGTGTTATCCTCATTAAAAAGGCAGGAGACGGCTCGAAAAAGATCAAGGGATGCTGGGACTCCATCCATGTGGTGGAGGTGCAGGTAACACACACCTGATCAACACACTTCTGACATTTAATGACACAGATCTTTGTGATTGACGTTCGTGATGAGGATGAATGTTTGTTGTGTTGTTTCAGGAGAAATCCAGCGGCCGCACGGCTCATTACAAACTCACATCTACTGTCATGCTGTGGTTGCAAACCACCAAAACCGGCTCAGGAACCATGAACCTGGGCGGCAGCCTCACCAGACAGGTCAGACTTTTTTCACCCCGATGAGTTTGCATCCCTGCTGGTAATGTAGTGAGACAGGCAATGCAGTGAGACCGACTTAATGCAGTGATACATACTGGTAATGCAGTGACAACGACATGTTATGCTGTGAGAAAGAGAGGCAATGCAGTGAGACAGAGAGGCAATGCAGTGAGACAGAGAGGCAATGCAGTGAGACAGAGAGGCAATGCAGTGAGACAGAGAGGCAATGCAGTGAGACAGAGAGGCAATGCAGTGAGACAGAGAGGCAATGCAGTGAGACAGAGAGGCAATGCAGTGAGACAGAGAGGCAATGCAGTGAGACAGAGAGGCAATGCAGTGAGAGCGACTGGCAATGCAGTGAGACAGAGAGACAATGCAGTAAGACAGAGAGACAATGCAGTAAGACAGAGAGACAATGCAGTAAGACAGAGAGACAATGCAGTGAGAGCGACTGGCAATGCAGTGAGACAGAGAGACAATGCAGTGAGAGCGACTGGCAATGCAGTGAGACAGACAGACAATGCAGTGAGAGCGACTGGCAATGCAGTGAGACAGAGAGACAATGCAGTGAGAACGACTGGCAATGCAGTGAGACAGAGAGACAATGCAGTGAGACAGAGAGGCAATGCAGTGAGACAGAGAGGCAATGCAGTGAGACAGAGAGACAATGCAGTGAGACAGAGAGGCAATGCAGTGAGACAGAGAGGCAATGCAGTGAGACAGAGAGACAATGCAGTGAGAACGACTGGCAATGCAGTGAGACAGAGAGACAATGCAGTGAGAGTGACTGGCAATGCAGTGAGACAGAGAGACAATGCAATGAAACAGCAGTTATTTGGTTGTTGCAGGGTGAGATGATGACAGTTATGCAGTGAGACTCTCTGTCTATGTTTAGCATCGTCACACGAGTGACAGTAACTGATTCAGCACATACTCATGAGAGGTCATGTGACCACACCTGACCAATCCCCCTCTCTCTCTCTCTTCAGATGGAGAAAGATGAGACTGTTGGAGAATCTTCTCCTCACATTGCTAACATCGGACGCTTGGTGGAGGTACACACACACACACACGCACACACTTGTGTTGTGTTGAGCAGATATTGAGTGTGTTCAAACCATGAATCAAATATCTGTCGATTCCTTGAGTATATAACTGTAAATCATCTGTTCTGAGATCTGACCTGTTTTCTTGTGGTTTAAATCAGCAGTAATAATAACATCAGTATACACATGTGATGATTTAGATGTGTGAGGTGCTCCTACACACTCCATTGCTGTAATTTATATTCACTGAGTCACTTTACACTTGCAGTCAAATCAGTTTCCTATTTCTCTTTAAACACATTAAGAAGCTGTCAGACTCACTCAAGTGTGTGTGTGTGTCTCTCTCACAGGATATGGAAAATAAGATCCGATCCACCCTGAATGAGATTTATTTCGGCAAGACTAAAGACATCGTCAACGGTCTGAGGTACGACAACTGTGTGTGTGTGAGAGAGAGGGTTGTGTGTATTCTCCCATCAGGATGTTTGTGAGACGTTCTGCTGTGCACACAGATGGAGGTGGCGGTGTGTTCTTCTGCTGATTTTAATGATGTTGTGTTTGCGGTTCCTGCTGGTATCTGACGGATCACGACACTACAATTCATTTCTCTGTTTCCTACTGGATCTGCAGCTAAATGATGTTTAAAGTTCATGACTCAATCTAATGATTCACTCACTAAATCTCTAGAACCGATGCTTGATGAATTCAGACACTAGTACAGAAATATTTCTCTCAGACTACTTAAAAACGAAACGCTCTGAATCTCAATGAATCGTGACGGACTGATTTCTCTCCAAACTAAGAGACTGTAACGCAGCTTTCATAAGAAAACAAAACCATTCCAGAATCATCACATTCTCCTTTGATTTCCATTTGTCTGTATCTCTCTGTCATCTCTTCACACTTTTGTTTCGATGGTCTTCATTGCTCTTTCCTCTCTCTCTCTGCGTGTGTGTGCGGGCTGCAGATCTATTGAGTCTCTTCCTGATAATCAAAAGTACCGTCAGTTGCAGCGGGAACTCTCTCAGGTTCTGACGCAGCGTCAGATCTACATTGACTAGGGTCAGAGGTACAGCTGCACACCCGTGAGCGTGATGTGCCTTTAACTGAACCACACTAACTGCATGCTGGTGCATTCTGGGTACAGATGATGAATCTGTGTGTGTGTGCTCACAAACCCCATCTGAACTCCAAACAAGAGCGCGATGGTTCTGTGATTCAGGATTATTTCAGTTATATCACCCGTTTTTAATGAATAAGGTTCTTAAGTCTGTGTTTGGATCTTTGTGCAATCCATAATGTTTTCTTAAAAATAAACAAGTGTTTTGTGTCTTGTGCATGTGAAGTGCGTCTGTATGATTAACTCAAAAGTTTTACTTTAAAGTGAACGAATAACTTCTTGTTTGGTTCTGAGATCTGATTTGTGTGTTATTGTGTTGTTCAGGAGCGTTCAGACGCTGGCGGATAAGTCACAGAAGGAGGCTCTGAAGAACGATCTGTTGATTGCACTCAGCCAACGCAGCAAACTGCAAAGCTAGAAATCATCCGTCTCTCTCTCTTTCTCTCTCTCTCTCTCTCTCTCTCTCACTCTCTCTCTCCACCTCAAGCCTGTCTGCTCATCAACAGGAGAAAAGACAACGCTTTTAGTTTTTTCTCACCTGTCTGTCTCTCTGGCCGTCTGTCTGTCTGCTCTGTGATCATGTAGTATTAAGACAGTGCTGGTCGTTTCCGTCTGTCTGGCTCTCAGTGACATCACAATGGGGGGGCGGAGCTTCTCTCCGCTCATCAGAAGAACAAGTTTATTGGTTTGGTTTTGTGTACACTTGAGAAATGAGAGAGGCGAGAGGGGATTATATAAATATATATATAAATAAATATACACATGTATGTATTATGACCATTATATAATTTCATATTCTCGCTGTTAATATTCAACTTTCTGCTTGACTTCACACAGATGAGCGTGTGTGTGTTCGTGTGCGAGTGTGTGTGTGTGTGTTCATGTTGTGAATGTCTGTGTGGTCATGCAAGAACAGCACACATATTCCTGCTCTCTCTCTCTCTGTCTATCTAGGAGCATCACAGTTTTGCTTTCTGCGGGGTGGATTATCATCATTATTTGTCCAGTTTATATTTCTTTTTCGTTAGTTTTTGTTTTTTGTAATAGCTTAACAGTTTATGTTGTATTAGGAGCCTCCAGCAACAATAAAAACACAAAAAAACTCATTGTGTGTTTGTGTTTCACAGCTTTATAAAAGCACCTGATGTGATTTTTTTCCTCATGATTATGAAGGTTTTAATTACTTTATCATCTGTGACACTGAAACCTTCATCGGTTTTCTGATCATTTGAGAGCTCGTGTTAAACAAAACAATTCAATAGTTTTACTCTATGGTCACATTTTAAATCTCTGTTGTGTTGATATTTGAACCTTCATCTTGTTTGTCAGGATCTGTTAGCAAAACCTCACTAGTTCTCTGGTTGTTTATCTTTTTATGCATACATTTACATTTAGCAGACGCTTTTATCCAAAGCAGGGATGTAGGACAGTGTGAAAGTATGCAGTGATCGTTCTGTAGGCAAACATCAGTGATACTTCAACCGGTAGCCAGTGGAGAGAGATGGGTGTCAAATGAGCTCTTTTGGGCTGTTGGAAGATGAGGCAGCTGCTGCGTTTTGAACCAGCTGAAGTGGTTTGATAGCCTTTGCAGGAAGACCATCAAGGAGAGCATTGCAGTAGTCCAACCTTGAGATGACCAGGGCCTGGACAAGGAGTTGTGCCACATGCTCAGTGAGAATAGGGTCTAACCTTGAGAATGTTGAATAAGGCGTATCGGCAGGATCTTTGCATCAAATATGACTCTGAGGTTCCTGGCTGATTCAGAGGGAGTGATAGTGGAATTACCAAGCTGGATGGTGAGATCGTGTTGGACCGTTGGGTGTGCCGGAAACACGATCAGTTCTGTCTTGGCCGGGTTCAGCTGCAGGTGATGCTCTTTCATTCAAGCTGAGATGTCATCTAGGCAGGCTGTTATGCGAGCTGCTACAGTGGTTTCGAGAATGAGATGTAGATCCCAAGGATGTCAAGTAGATGGGAAAAAAACAGCAGTCCAAACACCAATCCCTGAGGGACCCCAGTGATCATATGGTGAGCAGTGGACAGCGAGCCCCTCCATGACACCCTGAATGATCTGTCGGAGAGGTAGGATTGGAACCAGCGGAGAGGGGAACCTGAGATTCCTATGGATGACAGGTTGCTAGCAGTATCTGGTGATTGACCGTGTAAAACGCTGCAGATAGATCTAGCAGAATCAGGACAGAGGATTTGGATTCTGCTTTGGCCAGCCACAGTGCTTCTGTGACAGATAGCAGTGCAGTCTAAGTGTGGTTTGAAGCCAAACTGCTTGTCATCCAGTAGTTCATTCTGGGATAGAACGCAAGACACCTGGTTGAAAACCTCCCTTTCAAAATTTAAAGCAAGGACATAGACAGGTCTGTAACTGTCAGTAGTAGAGGGGTCCAATGTAGGGGAGTAGGGGCGTGACCTTGGCCTGTTTGAATGTGGATAGAAGGGTGCCGGTGAGCAGGGAGGGGTTGATGATGTGTGTGAGTGTGTTGGATGTGGCCTGAAGGAGATAGAAGGGGACGGGTGGTGGGGTGGCGGGAGAGAAGTTTGGTGACTTCTATACATCTATATTTGAATCGCATTGCCTGTTTTTCACGTCCCTGTGGCGAAATGTGTCACTCATTACCTGTTGCTTGCAACCAGTTTCATAGGGGTCAGCTATGGCCTGGTGGTTAGAGCGTTGGGTTTATGATCAGAAGGTTCTAATCTCAGTGCCAGCAGGTCATGACTGAAGGGCCCTTGAGCAAGACACCTTACCCCTGATCGCTCTGCAGTAATGTGACACTGTAAATAAACTACTTGTAAGTCACTTTGGATAAAAGCGTCTGCCAAATGAATAAATGTAAATGTGATGGCACAATATATCTGGAGATGTGCAGTGACGCACTGCTGACAGCAGGAGGCGCTGCAGTAACACAAACACATCTGAACAAGTTGTGTCAGTGATTCCTCAATGTCGTATAAATGATTTATAATTTAGATGATTAAACTGTGA
This sequence comes from Barbatula barbatula, assembly GCF_947034865.1. Taxonomy (NCBI): domain Eukaryota; kingdom Metazoa; phylum Chordata; class Actinopteri; order Cypriniformes; family Nemacheilidae; genus Barbatula; species Barbatula barbatula. The sequence continues at coordinate 24,113,088 of NC_136776.1, read as the reverse complement.
ATGTTGCGGGTTGAATTTGTGTGTGTTTTATTTGAGATGTTTTACAACCCTTTTATAAAACATGTACTTTATGCATTAAAACATCAAAATAACTGACCCGTCAATGACCTCTTTCTATTCCTAGATGTTTTATTTGGATGAAAGTAGAAGAGAAAGGCTTCGTAGATGAAGTGTGTTCTTCTGACTGATCGTCTTTTATCTTTGTAATTATATTTTATTCTATTTTGCAGTTTCGTGTGTTTATTCCTCATTCTTAGTAAAGAACAACAACGTTGTGTGGATGCGAATAAATGCAGAATATAAAAGTGAATTATGGACATATCATAGTAAGTATGTTCTTTGATTTGTGTCTATATTACTGTATATATTATGTGTGTTTTTCCTTATGATTATTTAAAGGAGGTTTGAACATTTATTCTTGTTTGTAACGTTTTGTTTTCTCAATGAACAAAGTGTTTTAAAAACGTCGTTCTTTGATGGATTCATTACACGCGTGTTATCATATATACATCTAAACAATTAGATGTCATTAGTACTTACTGTAGTTTAACATAATAAAAATAGAAACTGTTTTTATTCAGTTCTCAGTCAAATGTTAATAGGATTGCTTGAGCTCGTGCAGGCTGGGGCAGTTACGCTTGCCCTCTTAAGATCTGCCCCCATCCATAGGCTACCCCTCACCCCCCCCCACCCCTTCTTCCCCGATGCTCTGAATCAGGTTTATGTAAATGCCCCCCCCCCCCCAATCCTCACTGGAGGTGTATGTGTGTGCGCGCGCTCGACGCAGTGTCTGGATCAGCATGGAGACTCCTCGCGCAAAGTTTGAGGCGAATAACCGCGTTTAATTCACACGCCGCGAACGCGCAGCACTGAGGAGAGATGTTCGGAGCTCCGTGGCATTTGTTGCTCGTTGTTTTCGGCTGCTGGAAACTCTCGTGGGTCGCGGATTGTTTCGTCGTTCATGTGAGTGAAGATGCGGGACCCGGCGCCGCGGTGGTCGCGTTGGAGAGCGGCGCGTCCTGCGCGCTCGAGCAGCTCATCCAGCCCGGATTCACGGAGAGTTTCCTGCGCCCGCACGCTGGTGCGCTCGCGCTCTCGGGCTCCTTGAAGTGCGACGCGCTTCCCTCGAACCCGTTCAGCGTGTACGCGGTGGAGGAGTGCGCGGACGACGCGTCCTCTTTCAGACACCTTTTAACCAGCCAGTATGATGTGCACGTCCACGGCAGGAACTGTGTAAACCAACGCAAGCGGACAGGAAAAGTGGACGTGGAAATTATAAGTTTAATCAAAGGTTCAGCGTGTCGGGACGCGGGCTCGGCTGTTTTCCGGGTGTCTGATGTGTTACCTGGTTACCCGCGGCACGAGACTCTGTGTAACGTGAGCGGGACTTCAGAGCTTCACTTCAGAGATGGACAGCTGTTCACCTCCGCGCCGCTTTGTTTCACTCGCGACTCTCTGCTGGAGTTTCACCTGCGCTGCGTGGGATGCCGGAGAGGCGCGCAGACGCGCGTCGTGAACGCGCATTGGCGCGTGGGTCGCGGCCCGTTTACTCGAAGTCACCTGATGAAGTTATTGCGTTGGGCCGCGCGCTCAGACTCGGGTCTGTTGAACCGGCGCAGGAGAAACGTAAACAATAGCCCTCAGTTTCAGCCTCCCATGTATCAGGTGTCTGTCCCAGAGAATCAACCCACCGGGACCTTTGTTGTTGTCTTAAAAGCAATTGATCAGGATGAGGGTGATGCCGGGCGACTGGAATATTTTCTGGAAGCCCTTTTTGACAGTCGCTCCAGTAATCTCTTCACCGTTGACCCGGTCAGCGGAGTCGTTTCCACCACCCAGATACTAGACAGAGAAACAAAAGACACTCATGTGTTCAGGGTGACGGCAGTTGATCACGGGACGCCGCGCCGCACCGCCATGGCCACGCTTACCGTAACGGTGAGGGATACGAATGACCACGACCCCGTGTTCGAGCAGCAGGATTATAAAGAGAGCGTGAGAGAGAATTTGGAGATCGGTTACGAGGTTCTAACAGTGCGTGCCACAGATGGAGACGCCCCCGTTAACGGAAACATCCTTTATCATTTACTAAACAACACCGGGACCAATGTCGTGTTTGAGATCGACTCCCGGTCCGGCGTCATACGCACAAGAGGGCCTGTGGACCGCGAGACGACTGAATCTTACGTGCTGCTGGTCGAAGCGAACGACCAAGGTCGTGACCCCGCGCCCCGCAGTGCCACTGCGACGGTGCACATCGTGGTGGAGGATGATAACGACAATGCGCCCCAGTTCAGCGAGAAACGCTACGTGGTTCAGGTTCCTGAAGACCAGACGGCCAACACTGAAATCCTCCAGGTGACGGCCACCGATATGGACAGCGGGAACAATGCTCTCGTCCATTTTAGCATCATGAGCGGTAACACCCGGGGTCAGTTTTACATCGATGCTCAGACCGGTAAACTGGATCTGGTGAGTCAGCTGGACTATGAGATAAATAAAGAGTTCACGCTTCGTATTCGAGCGCAAGATGGAGGACGTCCACCTCTGTCCAACATCAGCGGCCTGGTCACAGTTCAGGTGCTGGACGTCAATGACAACGGCCCCATATTCGTCAGCACACCGTTCCAGGCGACGGTTCTGGAGAACGTTCCTATGGGATATTCAGTCATTCATGTTCAGGCGGTAGACGCTGACGCTGGTGATAATTCACGTCTGGAGTATCACCTCACGGATACCACGCCTAACCTTCCCTTCACCATCAATAACAGCACAGGCTGGATCATCGTAGCGTCAGAACTGGACAGAGAGAGCGTCGACTTTTATAACTTCGGCGTCGAAGCTCGAGATCACGGAACGCCGTCCATGTCCTCGTCCGCTAGCATTAGTATGACTATTTTAGACGTCAACGACAACAACCCAGAGTTCACGAAGAGGTCCTATGACATGCGTCTGAATGAGGACGCGGCCGTAGGAACCAGCGTGGTCACTGTGTCCGCCGTGGATCAGGATATTAACAGCGTGGTGACATATCAGATCTCCAGCGGAAACACTCGCAACCGTTTCTCCATCACCAGTCAGAGCGGCGGAGGACTGATCACGCTCGCCCTCCCGCTGGACTACAAACTAGAAAGACAGTATGTCCTGACGGTCACGGCATCTGATGGCACACGCCTCGACACTGCCAAAGTATACGTGAACATCACGGACGCTAACACGCACAGACCTGTGTTCCAGAGCTCTCATTACACGGTGAACATCAATGAAGATCGAGCCGTGGGCACCACTGTAGTTATCATCAGCGCCACAGACGAGGACACGGGTGAGAACGCTCGCATCACGTACTTCATGGACGACAACATCCCACAGTTTAACATCGACCCGGACAGCGGCTCCGTCACCACACAGATGGAGTTGGACTATGAGGATCAGGTGTCGTACACGCTGGCCATCACCGCCCGGGACAACGGTATCCCGCAGAAATCAGACACCACGTATCTGGAGATACTGGTGAACGACGTAAACGATAACTCACCCGTGTTTCTACGAGATCGCTACACAGGTTCCGTCATGGAGGACATCCCTGTGTTCACCAGTGTCCTGCAGGTGTCCGCCACCGATCGCGATTCAGGACTCAACGCTCGAGTGTTCTACACGTTTCAGGGAGGAGAAGACGGCGATGGAGACTTCATCATCGAGTCCACATCAGGGATTGTGCGATCTCTGCGGCGTCTGGACCGTGAAAACACGCCCATCTATAATCTCCAGGCATTTGCTGTTGATAAAGGTGTTCCGGCGCTCAAGACTCCGGTGGAGGTTCAGGTGACGGTTCTTGACGTCAACGATAACCCGCCCGTGTTTGAGAAGGATGAGTTTGATATCTTCGTGGAGGAGAACAGTCCCATCGGTCTGGTGGTGGCCTACATCTCAGCATCAGACCCGGACGAGGGCAGCAACGCTCAGATCATGTATCAGATCGTAGAAGGAAACATCCCTGAGGTCTTCCAGCTGGACATCTTCTCTGGAGAGCTCATGGCTCTCGCCGACCTCGACTACGAGACACGGTCAGAGTACGTCATCGTGGTTCAGGCCACGTCTGCTCCTCTCGTGAGCAGAGCCACGGTCCACATCAAACTCATCGATAAGAACGACAACGTCCCCGTCCTGAAGAACTTCCAGATTATATTCAACAACTACGTGACGGATAAAACCAACAGCTTCCCGTCGGGGGTCATCGGACGGATCCCGGCCAGCGATCCGGACGTGTCGGATCAGCTCCGTTACAGTTTCGAAGCCGGGAATGAGCTGGATCTGGTGATTGTGAATCAGAGCAGCGGTGAGATTCGACTCAGTCAAGCTCTGGATAATAACAGACCGCTGGAGGCGTCCATGAAGATCTCAGTTTCAGGTGAGAGAATCTGCTGAAGCTTTGCGTGACACATGTGCATTTCCAGGCTGATTCAGTGATGTATAATGCATGACCACTGCTCCTCAAGAAAGAGAGAGAGTCAGTACTAATGCATGAGCTTTGAATGTGGGACAGTAATGTTGCTTTAAGTGATTTTGCTGTTGAAGCGGATGAAGCTTCAGTCATGATGAGTGTATGTGATGCTCTGTGACCGCAGGAGAGATTGTTCTTCATTCTGACAGACAGATGCATTTAGATCCAACTGAAATGAGAGAAACATTCGAGATTCACAATTCGCTGTTTAGTGTGTGTGTGTGTGTGTGTGTGTTTGTTTCAAACGTGTGTAACAGCTGGTGCTGTGTGTGTCAGCCAATCAGAGAGCAGAACACACCGCTCGCATCACACCTGCTGAGGCGTGTGTCAGTGCTCATGCTGAGAGACGAGAGAGAAATATATTGTTGCGTGCATAAGTTGTTCACTGAGCTTGTTGCAGTGCATTCTGGGATTGATGTATGACCCTGGAGCACAAAACCAGTCTGCAATAGCACAGGAATATTTGAAGAGTTTGGTTCCAAAATGAGATCCGTTTTTAAACATTTTTATAAATCATGTTTTTTATTGTGGAGTTAAATTAATATTTTATTTGAAAATACACAATAAAAACATGATGAATGATGAGTTATCTCAATTTGGAAGCAATAGCCAGCAAAACATTGCATGGGTCAAAATGATAAATTTTTAGTTTATGGCAAATAATCATTAGGATTTAATGTAATGATCATGTTCCGTAAATATGATCAAAACTTGATTTCTGGGAGTAATATGCTATTCTAAGGACTTCATTTGGACAACTTTAAAGGCGTTTTTCTCAATATTTGAATTTTCTTTCCACCCTCAGATTCAAGAGTTTTAAATAGTAACTCGGTCAAATCCTCAAAACATACATCAATGAAAAGATTATTTATTCAGCTTTCAGATGATTTTTTTTGTGTCCAGGGTCACATATAAATGAATGTTCACTTTAAAATGCTTTACGTCACAAACGTTCACTTTAAAATGCTTCGATGTTGATGATTCTGTGAGCGTGTGCGAGATCTCCGCTGAATCTCATTGAGAGATTATCACACAAGTGATTCCTGCAGGAACAGAGAGACGGTGGCGTCTGTCTGAGATGTTTGTCATGAATCCAGAAGGTTCTTGTTGTTGGTCAGTCACATCTGAAGAACTGAAGAGATATAACACTCAAGAGAGGAACACGTCTGGGAGACGTCTATTTGATGTCAGAATTAGGGCTGTGCAATATATAGAAATAACGCACATGGGCATATCGTATTGGTTTGCGATAAATGAGTTATTTAATTCTTGGAAAAGTGATGCATGGTGAAAGTTTTATGTGGATGCTGATAGTATCTATCTGAGTCGTGTGTTCTGACGCAGGTCAATCAACAATCAGCGTCACGGAGCGAAATGTGTTTTATTTATTTTTGTTTGTTTACAAAATGTCAGATTTGTTTAATGCAACATTAAATCATGGCTGTTCACTTTCAGAAGTTATAGTGATGCTTTCTTTTTCCTAAATTAATGTGAAATATATGTTGGTTAGATAATTTCTTTAATACATTTAATAGAATTTAAATTCATTTTAGAAAAAGGAATATCGTATCGCATACTGAATATCGCATTATTTAGCATGATATCGCTATGTTCCTCAATATATTGCACAGCCCTAGTCTGCATATAAATCCGCTAGACGTATTCACTACCAGATGTTATATAGACGTCTAGAAGATGTTTGTAAGATGTTTATGAGTTAATGTATGTAAAACAGCAGATGTTTCCCAGATCTTCAGCAGACGTCTGACACACATACCTGTGTTTTCTGTTAAAAATCATTTGATATGTTTATTATACGTTGAATGTGTGAATGAACTTATAGACCGGATCATGTATTACATCTTAAAGTGCGATTTCACTTATTTGACCCAGAAATAATTAATGGAACATCATAGCAACCACCTGACAACCCCAGCATCAATGTCTCTCTCTCTCTCTCTCCCCTCCTCCCTCTTCTCTCTCTCTTTTCTGGTGTGTGAATAATGCCGTTGAGAAATGCTTTTGTTAAGCAGTAAGTCGTCATGACGACCTCAGCGGAGCCTGAGAAATGCCTGCTGGGTGGGGCGGCTCACTGTGTGTGTGTGTGTGTGTGTGTGTGTGTGTGCGTGCGTGTGTGTGTGTGTGTGTGTGTGTGTGTGTGTGTGTTATAAAAAACGGCAAGAAACTCTGAAGAGAGCTGACACCCCCAACAAACACACACACACACACACATGAGTGAATCGTGTGACCCTAAGACACACTGTGTGTGTGTGTGTGTGTGTGTGTGTGTGTGTGTGTGTGTGTGTGTGAGTGCGTTGACTGCGTTTGTGCATGTTTGTGTGTGTGAAACAGAAGTCCAGAATGATCAGCACATAAAGTCAGATTTATTCTTCATACATGTGAAGTGAACCCCGTCACACACGTGTGTTATGAGAGATGATTCCTCGTTGTGGACTCACACTGTGGCACAAACTCTGACCTCCATTGTGTGTGTGAGACGGGCCGCAGGGCTTTAACATGCTAATGCTTTGAGGAGTCTCAGACCTCCTGGACGAGCTCCATAATGAAGAGAAATGACAAGAATGTGTGTGTGTGTGAGAGGTCACAAATAAATACAAATCACCCAAGAAACATTGTGTGTGTGTGTGTGTCATCTTGTTTCCTGCTTTAACCAAAAACCACACATGCAGACACACACACTTGCGTTGTTCACAGACTCTTTGAGATGTTTGATTTGTGTTTGTTGGAGATGAGACGCTTCAGTCTGTGTGTGACAGCAGGGAAATGTGTTGCGTAGGAGGTGTGTGTGTGTGTGTTAGATGTTAAACAGAGTGTCATGATGTTCAGTGTGTAATGTTGTGTTGTATTTGAATGTTAAAGTGTGTTCAGTGGTGTTTCGTGTGAGGGTTCACACACATGTTGTGTTGAGTTTCTTTGATTAAATGACACTTCATGAGAGAGGGTTCCTGCTCTCTGATTGGCTGTTGGTGCATGATTAGTCCCACCCCCTGCTGAGTGCACTATTCTGAGCTCAGGTGGAGGATATCTGGTTCCCATGACAGCAGGCGCCCATGGCAACACTGCTTCCTACACACACACACACACACACACACACACACACACTTTAGCTGTTGTCATTGGCTGCCGCCCTGATAATGTATAAATATGCAGGTAGTTTAATTACAGTGGGCGTCTCCCAGAGCGTTTGATTGGCTCAGAGAGGGGCGTGGCTCAGAGAGCAGTGGTAGTGCTGGAATTTAGTTACCATAGCAACACGATCAGTCTAATCAGTACTTGTACATCAGGCAACAATTAATGTCAGAGAGAGAGAGAGAGAAAGTACCCTTAAAATAAAACAAATTTAGAGAGAGAGAGAAAGTACCCTTAAAATTGATAAAGTGATGTACTTTAAGGGTACTTTCTATCTGTCTCTCTCTCTCTCTCTCTCTCTCTCTCTCTCTCTCACATATGTAGGTCAGTGAGTGTTTGTGCGCTCTCGTTTGTGATTCTCTTGAGATTTTCCT
>NC_136776.1:24083072-24104863 GCF_947034865.1 Barbatula barbatula | reverse complement strand
GGCCTGAGGGTTGCGTGTATCAAATGTAGGACAGCTTCAGTGTGTGTGTGTGTGTGTGACCTCATGCTTTGTGCTGAACTCCCCTTCAACACACACACACACACACAGAGACGTTAGGGTGGGTGTGTATTGTGACCTGCTCAGAGGGGTCAGTCTGAAAAGGGTCGTGACCCGTCAGTGGTGAGGTCATTCATTAACTAGAGGTCGTTATTGTGTCTGTGAGGGTCTGTTCATCTGTCCACACACCTGCTGTGATCTGATTCATCATCACAGATGTGTTCATGAATATGGACATTTAGGGCATTATGGGATATCAGCAGCTCTCTTTCTTTCAGCCCGTCCTGAACCGCGCCGGTGTCCCGCAGGGTCCCTCCGATCAGAAGGTTGTTGTGGTTACAGTAGATGACTGCGACACGTCCGTCGCGCTGAGATTCGGTCACGCGATCGGAAATTACTCGTGCTCGGCTCAGGGCAGCCAATCAGGATCCAAGAGGTAATGTGACATGATGTCACCGCGGGTTGTTTGTTTGGTGATTCTGAGCGTGTGTTTGTTTTTCTCTTCAGGTCTCTGGATCTCACAGGTCCGCTGCTGCTGGGTGGCGTTCCCAAACTTCCTGAAGAGTTTCCCGTGCAGAACCGTCAGTTCATCGGCTGCATGAAGGAGCTGCGCATCCACGACAGACTTGTCGACATGGCCGGTTTCATCGCTAATAACGGCACGCTGCCGGGTGAGATGATTGACAGCTGTCAAGATGAATGTTTCCCATAATGCCGAGCATGTGTAGACTGATGTGTGAATGTTGTGTCAGGCTGTTGGGTCAGACGTCATGTGTGCAGTAATAACCCGTGTGTGAACGGAGGCTCATGTGTGGATCTGTGGGGGTCGTTCACGTGTCGCTGCCCGCTGGGCTTTGGAGGACACAACTGTGAGAAAGGTACGAGACATACGGATGAGAGCACGGGATCTGAAATCATCATCATCATCATCATCATCATCATCATCTCTCTCTGCAGTGATGCCTAACCCCATGCGCTTCCAGGGCAACAGTCTGTTGTCGTGGAGTAATCTGGCTGTCGTGGTAACGGTTCCCTGGCATCTGGAGTTTATGTTCCGCACACGACAGATGACATCATCAATCTTGCACATCAGCTCTGAACACCATAACCTCACTATACAGGTACACACACACTTGAAGAGCTTGATTCTAGCGCTCCACCTGCTGGCTGCTTACGTTATTACACGTCCGATTCGATTTGAGATCATATTTTATTGTGTGTTTAGTTGCGCGGGGGTCGTGTGTTGATGTCCGTCCAGCGCGGTGAAGACTCGGCCGTGTCTCGGGTTGATGATGTCACAGTGAATGATGGTCAGTGGCATCAGGTTCAGCTGGAGCTCAGAGGAGCAGCGGAGGTCACAGCCACTCTTACGCTGGATCACGGCCTGTATACGGTGAGATACGCGTGAGGTTTAACTGAGACTGATGACATCAGGGTCTCATCCTGAGCTCATGATGTCTCATTCTGTGCGCAGGCCTCCATGCAGCTGATCTCACAGATTCAAGGAGAGAAAATAAAGATGATGAGTGTGGGTGGATTCACAGGATGTGTGCAGGTAACACACAAGGGTGTTATTATACAGGCTGTGAGTGTAGTTTTACAGGTATAGTTTGTGTCATTTATTGTGTGCTGAACCTCAGGGTGTTCGGTTGGGTGAGTCGTCCTCCAGTGCTGTATTTCCCAGCATGCATCAAGCTCATGTTGTGAATGTTGAGTCTGGCTGCAGTTTGCCGAACCCCTGCGACTCCAACCCGTGTCCACCACACAGCACCTGCAGAGACGACTGGGACTCATACACATGCACCTGTCACACAGGTCAGTGTGTCTGCATGCCTGTGTCTGCATTTGTGCGTGCCTGTGTGCGTCTGCCTGCACGCATGTGAGTTTGTGCATGTGTTAGATACAAGCGTGTGTCCGTGTGCATGTCTGGATTCATGTATCTGCATGTGGGAATGCGTGTGTCTGCATGCATGTGTATGCAGTGGCGTGTGTCTGCATGCATGTGTATGCAGTGGCGTGTGTCTGCATGCATGTCTCTGCAATGGCATGTGTCGGCATGTGTGTGCCTGTCTGCATGTCTGTGCCTGTCTGCATGTGCCTGTCTGCATGTGTCTGTCTGCATGTGTGTGTCTGTCTGCATGTATGTGCCTGTCTGCATGTGTGTGTATGCAGTGGCGTGTGTCTGCATGCATGTCTCTGCAGTGAGTGGCATGTGTCGGCATGTGTGTGCCTGTCTGCATGTGTTTGCCTGTCTGCATGTGTGTGCCTGTCTGCATGTGTTTGCCTGTCTGCATGTGTGTGCCTGTCTGCATGTGTTTGCCTGTCTGCATGTGTGTGCCTGTCTGCATGTGTTTGCCTGTCTGCATGTGTGTGCCTGTCTGCATGTGTGTGCCTGTCTGCATGTCTGTGCCTGTCTGCATGTGTGTGCGCCTGTCTGCATGTGTGTGCCTGTCTGCATGTGTGTGCCTGTCTGCATGTGTTTGCCTGTCTGCATGTGTGTGCCTGTCTGCATGTGTTTGCCTGTCTGCATGTGTGTGCCTGTCTGCATGTGTGTGCCTGTCTGCATGTCTGTGCCTGTCTGCATGTGTGTGCGCCTGTCTGCATGTGTGTGCCTGTCTGCATGTGTTTGCCTGTCTGCATGTGTGTGCCTGTCTGCATGTGTTTGCCTGTCTGCATGTGTGTGCCTGTCTGCATGTGTGTGCCTGTCTGCATGTCTGTGCCTGTCTGCATGTGTGTGCGCCTGTCTGCATGTGTCTGTCTGCATGTGTGTGCCTGTCTGCATGTGTGTGTCTGCATGTGTGTGCCTGTCTGCATGTGTCTGTCTGCATGTGTGTGCCTGTCTGCATGTGTGTGTCTGCATGTGTGTGCCTGTCTGCATGTGTCTGTCTGCATGTGTGCCTGTCTGCATGTGTGTGTCTGCATGTGTGTGCCTGTCTGCATGTGTCTGTCTGCATGTGTGCCTGTCTGCATGTGTGTGTCTGCGAGTTTGTGCCTGCATGCATGCATGCCTGCCTGCGGGTCCGCAAGCCTGTGCTTTATATATATATATATATGACGTGTACTGCTTCTGTCTGTTGATGAACAGGTTACTATGGCAACAACTGTACAGACGTCTGCACTCTTAACCCTTGTGAGCACCAATCAGCTTGCAGTAGGAAGTCAAGCTCCGCCCGTGGATACGTGTGTAACTGCCCAAACAACTACTTCGGGCAGTACTGCGAGAAAAAGTACACATATACATCTCTGTCACATGTTTGAGTTTCTCACGCTGACGTGACGTGTGTTTGCTAACATGTGTTTGTGTCAGGATGGACATGCCGTGTCCTCGCGGGTGGTGGGGTGAGAAGTCATGTGGTCCCTGTAACTGTGACACGACTAAGGGCTTGGACTCTGACTGTAACAAGACGAGTGGAGCGTGTCGCTGCAAGGTAACGTGTGACGGTCATGTTGCCGCGGTAACTTTCACTTTGTGTTTGTGTCTAACCTTGTGTGTGTGTGTGCAGGACAATCACTTCCGTCCACTGGGCAGTGACACGTGTCTGTTGTGTGATTGTTATTCTGTGGGCTCGTTCTCTCGAGCGTGTGATGGTGTCAGCGGCTCGTGCCAGTGTAAGCCGGGGGTCATAGGTCGTCAGTGTGATCGTTGTGATAATCCGTTCGCTGAGGTGTCACCCAACGGCTGTGAAGGTCAGACTTTAACACGCACACACGTGATGATTGTTGTATGATTTTAGCGTGTTTTCTCACATGCATGTGTGTGTGTGTTTCAGTGATCTATGACAGTTGTCCTCAGTCTATCGAAGCAGGGATCTGGTGGCCCAGGACTAAATTTGGTTTGCCGGCTGCTGTCTCGTGTCCAAAAGGATCAGCGGGTATGAAGGAGCTCATGTGTGTTGTCTTGTGTATCATTCGACGGTGGGTTTGTGTGTGTTTAACAGTGTGTGTGTGTGTGTAGGTACAGCGGTGCGTCACTGTGATGAACACAAGGGCTGGATGACACCAAACCTCTTTAACTGCACATCTGTCAGCTTCAGTAAACTCAAAACACTGGTGAGAATCGGTCAGTGTGTGTGTGTGTGTGTCTCTCTGAGTGTGTGTGTGTGTGTTGATGTGAGTTTGTTGTGTTGTCGCAGGCAGAGCGTGTGAGCGCTAACGCGTCGCTGATGAACTCGAGTCTGGTTCAGCAGACAGCCGCTCATCTCTTCAGCTCCACACAGAACATCAAACAGCAGTTTTACGGCAGTGATGTGAAGATTGTGTATCATCTGACACGCTCCATCTTACAGCACGAGAGCACACAACACGGCTTTAACCTCACCGCAACACAAGACGTCCTCTTCAACGAGGTTGAACACACACCTGACACAAACACACACACACCTCCACAGGTCTGATGTACTGATGTGTGACGTGTACTGATTGGTCAATTCTGCAGCACGTGATGCATGTGGGCAGTGCCGTGTTATCAGCTGACACACGCAGTCACTGGCAGCTCATTCAACAGACGGACGGCGGGACGGCAACACTGCTGAAACACTTCGAAGAGTATACAAACACACTTGCTCAGAACATGAGGAAGACCTACCTGAACCCCTTCACCATCATCACACCAAACATCGGTGAGAGAACACACACACTGTGACTTCAGTCAACAGCTGTAATATTGTGTAACCATTTTGTGTGTTTTAACAGTCATCTCTATCGACCGTCTGGAGAAGATGAATTTCGCTGGTGCTAAACTTCCTCGTTACGAGTCTCTGCGGGGGCCACGCCCACTGGACCTGGAGACAGCTGTCACTCTTCCCGACTCTGTCTTCAGCCCCGCCTCCGAGGGCAAAGGTCATCGGCACCACAACGAGCCGATCACAGAGTCTGTCCGAAACCAGACGGCTGGTCGTAAGAGACGTCACCCGACTGAGAGTGAGACGGACGCCATCGCCAGTGTGATTATATTCAACAGTCTGGGTTCACTGCTGCCCGAGAGATACGACACAGACAAGAGGAGCCTCAGGTGAGACACACAACACACACACAAACACACAACTCCTCCCGTCACTCAAACACCTTCTCTGTGTGTGTGTGCAGGGTTCCCAAGCGTCCGGTCATCAACACGCCTGTGGTCAGTATAACGCTTCATGATAATGAGGAGTTACTACAGCACTCGCTGGATAAACCAATCACAGTTCAGTTCCGTCTGATGACATCAGAGGAGCGCTCTAAACCCATCTGTGTCTTCTGGAACCATTCTGTAGTGTAAGTACACAACAGCAACATACACGTGTGTGTACATCTACAGACAGAGTGTGACTCTGTGTGTGTGTGCGCAGGGGTCAGCAGGGTCAGGGCGGCTGGTCTTCTAAAGGTTGTGAGGTAGTGTTCAGGAATATCACACACATCAGCTGTCAGTGTTATCACATGACCAGCTTTGCTGTACTTATGGACATTTCACGCAGAGAGGTAAGACACACGCACACACACACACACTGATACCCTCTCTCGCTCGCTCGTTCACTCTCTTGTTGTGTTTGTGTGTTGAGAACGGAGAGATTCTGCCGGTGAAGTTGATCACGTGGAGTTCTGTGGGAGTGATGTTAGGTTTTCTCTTCCTCACCATCATCATCCTCACGTGTGTGCGCACGCTCAACAGCAACAAGATCAGCATCATCACCAACGGCTCCAGTGCGCTCTTCATCTCCAACCTCGTCTTCATTCTTGGCATCAATCAGGCGGACAACACGGTAACACACACACAAGTCAATTTCACTTATAAGTTGCGCTGTAAAGCAGCTTTACAGGAAGATAAACAACAAAAAAACTAAATAGGAGAGAAACCAGACTCAGAAGGGAGGACCAGTTCTCCTCTGACGTGTCACTGCTGCACTTGATGACTTTGATTACTGATGATGATTTTCATTAGCGAGGAGAGCTTATTAGCAGCTATAAACACACCACACACACCTGACGGTTTGAATCTGTGTGTGTTTGTGTAGTTTGTGTGTACGCTGATCGCCATCCTGCTGCATTTCTTCTGGCTGTGTGTGTTCTCCTGGATGTTTCTGGAGGGTCTTCATGTCTATCGGATGATCAATGAACTCAGAGACATCAACTACGGCCCCATGAGATTCTATTATCTGATTGGCTGGGGCGTGCCGGCATTCATCACAGGTACACACACACACACACATGGACGGATGTTGATGTCATGATGATGCTGAAGGTGTGAAGATGTTGTGTATCAGGTCTGGCTGTAGGGTTAGATCCGGAGGGTTACGGGAATCCTGATTTCTGTTGGCTCTCTCTCTATGACACTCTCATCTGGAGTTTGGCGGGACCCATCGCTCTTGTCGTCTCTGTGAGTGTTCACTTCTGCTGTAGCACACTGGATAGTGTACTTATGACGAGAATGATTGACAGTGTGTTTTGTGTCTCAGATGAATGTGTTTCTGTACATCACTGCATCGAGAGCGTCGTGTTCTGTCAGACAGAAGAGTTCATGTGAGAAGAAAGAGACGCCCATGTGAGTGTCATTCTCTCATCACACAGTGTGTATGTGAGTGATGCAGTGTGTGTTAGTGTTTGTGTGTGTGTGTGTGTGTTCAGGGCGGGGCTGAGGACGGCGTGTGCGGTGTTGTTTCTGGTGACGGTCACGTGTGTTCTGGCGCTCCTGTCGGTCAACAGTGACGTCATTCTCTTTCATTATCTCTTCGCTGGATTCACCTGCTTTCAGGTATGGTGGCAGTGACATCATCAGCTGTGATGTCATCAGTCACGCAGCGGATCTGACACCTGTGTGTGTGTTTGCAGGGTCCCTTCATCTTCTTCTTTCGTGTGGCGTTTGATAAAGAAGCTCGAGAGGCCATGAGTTACTGCTGCCGTGGAAAACAGCCGGATCACATGATCAAATCTAAACCTGCTGTTAGTCTCTTCAGTTTTATTAATGTGTGTGTGTGTGTGTTCATGAATGATGTTAAAAACACATGTGATTGTGTGTGTCAGGCATTCATCTGTAACAGTAACTATCTGGACGGACGTTTGTATCATCTGCCGTTAGCTGAATCAAGCGTCTCACTGAACGGAACTCAAAATCAGAACTACACACCATTCACTCTGAGGTACACACACACACACACACACACAGAACGGCATATACAGACACACACGCACAGCTGCATACACATGCTCACACACAACTGCATACACACTGTCACATACACACACACACACACACACACCACTGCATATAAAGACACATACACACACAACTGCATACACAGTGTCACATACATACACACACACACACACACACACACAGAACGGCATATACAGACACACACGCACAGCTGCATACACACGCTCACACACAACTGCATACACACTCTCACATACACACACACACACACACACACCACTGCATATAAAGACACATACACACACAACTGCATACACAGTGTCACATACATACACACACACACACACACACACACAGAACGGCATATACAGACACACACGCACAGCTGCATACACACGCTCACACACAACTGCATACACACTCTCACATACACACACACACACACACACACCACTGCATATAAAGACACATACACACACAACTGCATACACAGTGTCACATACATACACACACACACACACACACACACAGAACGGCATATACAGACACACACGCACAGCTGCATACACACGCTCACACACAACTGCATACACACACACACAACTGCATATAAAGACACATACACACACAACTGCATACACAGTGTCACATACATACACACACACACACACACACACACAGAACGGCATATACAGACACACACGCACAGCTGCATACATGCTGTCACATACACACACACACAACTGCATATAAAGACACATACACACACAACTGCATACACAGTGTCACATACATACACACACACAGTGTGTAATCATGTGTTTGTGTTTCAGAGGAGATGATCTGAACAGCAGTCACATGAGTCTGAATGAACACAACACACTCTACCAAGAGAACAAAGAGCAGAAGCACGGTAACACACACACACACACACACAGAAAATATCTTCATGTTAAT
Source organism: Barbatula barbatula (assembly GCF_947034865.1). NCBI lineage: Eukaryota > Metazoa > Chordata > Actinopteri > Cypriniformes > Nemacheilidae > Barbatula > Barbatula barbatula. The sequence goes on along the minus strand of NC_136776.1, from coordinate 24,096,720 downwards.
GAAGAGTGTGTACATGATTTGGTTTGTGTGTATGTTAAGTTGTGTAACGTGTGTGTTTGCGTGTAGATGATGGTTCAGATTCAGATTCAGACAGTGATCTCTCTCAGTTGGAAGACGATCAGAGCGGCTCGTTCGCCTCCACACACTCATCTGACAGTGAAGAAGACGATGCCGACATCCCGCAGGAGGAATGCTGGGAAAATCTGGTCGCCAACGGCAACAAGAAACCTCACGGTACCCAATGAGTGAATTGAAATGAAACACATGATTCTGTTAGCACGTCTCTCTGACGTCTGACCCGTGTGTCTGTCAGATGCTGGAGTGTGGGAGGGTGAGACAGCTGACGGGCGTCTGAAGGTGGAGACGGTGTCTAAACACGCAGACAGAGCAGAGGCTCATGGGACAGAAAACCTGCTGCTGTTACCAAACATCAGCACACTGACGCACAGAGGTGTGAACACACATCATGAAACATCACGTCACATGATCACCTACACACGTTAACAACACGTAACTGATCTGCAGGAATTCTGAAGAAGAAACAGCTGTCGCCCATCGCTGAGAGAAACGGCATCAACCGCATTCACAACCAGCTGTCCGTCAGCCCGCCAGACTCCGCCTCCGGCGCAGGTCGTAGGGGTGGAGCTAAACAGGACGGTCTGAATGCGGCGTCTGTGAGCGTAAAAACACTGGACAGTGATTCTTCAGAATCTGAGTGAGAATTCACATATCTGAACTTCAACAAACTTACTTGACATACTGTCTACTGCACATGTTTGAGTTTATAAGTTCACAGTGAGTCAAACATGTTTTATGTTTGTATATGTTTCAGAGAGAATATAAACTCAAACAAAGTATTGAAGCAGTAAACTCTCAGGTGGCTGTATTCTACAACAACAAAACTATTACACAACACCCAAACCACAATGTAAACAAAACATTTTTCTTCAAATAATATCTTTTGTTTAAATCAAAAAAGAGAGATAAACCAAACGCATGAAAGCAGACAGTGATCATCACCTGGTGCTCAGTATTGGTACTCCATGCCAATTGTTTGTTAGCAAATCATTTGTTCTTCTTTTGTTTGTCCTCTTTAAGAAAAACAATGTTTGCAAAAGAAAGAAAAAGTTGAAGATTAAATGAAATTTTTAAGAGAATTTAGTTTTGTAAAGAGAAACAAAATTGAAGAGGAAAAATGTTTGTGAGAAGATCAAAGTTTTCTCTCCAAATTGAGAAGAAGAAATATTTGGAAAATAAAAAAGATTTGTTTCAAAGAGATCAATTTGCCAAGATTTGTTTTACATTGCAGTTCAGGGCTTCTGTATATATTACTATACTTAAAGTATATTGAAGGCCCATACATATGACATGATGAAATACTCTGATGATGATACTGTAATCTGTTCAATGAAGATCAATTATCTCACAAGAGTTCTGTGGCGTGACGGAAACCGGCTTATTACTGATGCTGGGAAATCATTTTCTGTCATATTCACACCAATCTGTGGTGACAGCTTCAGTCTCACATCATTGGCGTCTGAAGAGAGTCGAGTTCAGTTGAATTAGGATATTCTGACACAAACCGATGGCATTGATGTATCGTGAGATGTGTGTTCTTAGTTTAGACGGCGCTAACACTACATTGAGTCTTGAACCCATAATGTTGAAAAGAGCTTCGTCTGACTTCATCATCCCATCAGTGTTCTGTGATTCAGATGTGACGTCTTTCGATCACGTGTTGTCGTTCATTCTGTCTGTGTGTCTTCAGGTGCTGATGTTGCCTGCTGGTTTCCACGGTGATGAGGGGGTGACGATGATGTCAGAGGTCGCTCTGTTCAAACCGGCACACTGCAGCTGATGCGCCGAACCCTCAAGAGAACTTACACTTTTGTTTTTGTTTACATGCTTGAAGCGAAGCACTTTTGATTCTGTCCACAAGGAGGCGCCGCATCACAAGCAAGACTGTGATTTTCATCAAGGGTTCATCAGGGATTTTCCTTCATGAAGGTCTGACTGCTGCAGACGTACAGATGAACGGATGGTTCTTCACATCACTGCGCGAGAAACCTTTCATACTTCTCTCTCTTTTGTACATTTATACGACTCTTTTATACCAACCTAAAAACAACTTTTGACATTTTGACCGAAAGAAAACGTTTGTATTTTATAGTTTAGGAATAACGTCACTTTGTAAATGTAATTCTTTTGTAAACGAGCTGTGTTACAGATCTCTAACATGACACAAAAACACTTTGATCTTGATGACATCATCACAAACGCCAAACACTTTGTTTTGATTGTAAAAAGATTCGAGTTCAGAGGTCATTCAACACCAATAAAACACTCTGTGTCTGTTGATATGAAAGTGACGGGCTGAGCTGAAGGAAAACATCATCTTCACACGGAACACAAACACAACACACTTTCATTTTCATTTATCTGAAGAGTTCAAAGATCATCAGCTTCAGTTCCATTGAGTCTACTTCACACCAAAACGGATCCTTCATTGAGCATCATCTCCTCACATCTTTCACACTTTCTAAAGGTTCGATTTTTGCAAAACCCAACATAACAAGTGTGGATCAAATAATAATGTAATAACAATCTAATAATGATTTCAAAGAAAAAATTCAAGCATTCAAGGTTTTGGATGGACAGCGAGAAAATAGAAATCTGTCAGAGAGATGTCACATGAATACTGAAGTATTGAAACATCTGAAGTACATCAGAAAGTATTTACGCTAATATACTATATATATATATATAAAAATGTCAAATCAAATGAATATAATGAGTTTACATTCTTCCGGTAGAATTTCTTCAGCAAATGCATCATTGACACAACACAGATGTTTATGATGGTATTCTACACTCATTCATTCTCGGTTTATTCAACTAAAATAACTCGCCTGCATCTCTCCATCTTCCTCCACAAAAGCAACATGAGCAGGACTTGAGCCCAGAGACTCACAAACATGCGTCTTACACTTCATTATAAAGAGTTCATTTGTAAAAACACCTAAACATGTGCCAACTTCCATCTGTCAAACGACTTCTTTAATAGTAAAAAACCACCGGGACTCTCGTCTCTTCACTAGAACTGAATATCATCAGCGTCAGCTCCTCTTCTCACTTCCTTTAACACATTATTCCTCTTATTTTCTTTTCTTGCCTCAACCACTGAATATAAAAGTGCTGATGATGAACACCCTTGTCTTGTTGACCTTGTTATTACTTGTTTAAAACATTGTTTACATTTTATTCTTGTTCCAACTGTTATATACATTTCTGATCCATGGAATCAAATTATTCTCCAAAAGCAAAGCTCTTAAAAGCTCCATGTCAAACCAACCACAGTTTGAATATTTGCCTGGCTTGAATTTAAACAAACATATATTTTTACAGAAGAAAAGAACATCTGAAGTGATGAAAGACGGTGATGAATGTTTATGAAGTAACTAATTATTTTGTAAATGATCATGTTCTTTAGGGAACTGCATTTAAAAGCCCTTTACGGTTCTGTTATGACGCTGCTAAGCGACGCACGATCATCCTATAAATAACCCATCCAGCATAAAACAACATTGTGTTCAAAATACTTTGCTGTACGGCAACAGAAACACAATTAGAAATTGTCCATCGTTTGTTGACTACTTGATATAATCTGCTTCAAAGTTTAGAGAAAATATTGAGAATAGTTCACCTTTTGCCAAGCGTTTCAAATTCATGAGAATAATGAAAATAACGTGTTTAACCTGTTTTACTAAATGACACTGGAAAGAAATGCAGAGCACATACGAGTCCAAATCAATTTATTAAAAAATGTCTCAGTATAACAGTAAACCATTTTTAAACAACATCTAAAAATTAACATTTCATTCTTATGTAACACACAAAGTCGACTACATGTAAAATATATCTATGAAGCAGCGACACAACTCAATGTGATCTGTCAGAGAAACGTTCTGCTCCGTCCATTTCCTTTTGTACAAATATAACAGGCGTTTCCTCCACAGCTCCGGTGGGAATGTGAGGGTGTTATGTCAGTTTGAGTCATCGAGGTGTGCGCTCTTTTGCTCTGAATTGTCACACAAACGCTCCATGATGCTTTGCAGGCCGGGCTGCACGATTCCCAGCAGGGGTCTTTGAGAAGGGTCTCCGTTCCAACACGCTTCCATGAGCTGCCAGCATTCCTCATCAAACATGGGCAAACGCTCTGGCCGCGAGCCTGCGTGTTAACAAACGCACAAACATGCTATGAGTTGATAATGTACACTGTACCAGTGTTGTTTCCATTACGGTAACATTTTGAAGATTAACATGCAAATGTGTTCTTAAAGTATATATATATATCAATCTTTTCACCTTTCTTGACGTTGGTCCACAGGTGATCTTTACTGGCACATTTCTCAAAGGCTTCTGGGAGTTTGACAGAGCCGGTGCAGAGATACCAGAAGAGAATACCAAACGCATACACGTCCACAGAATTATCATACTTTCCTGAAAACACACACAAACATGCTTGTGTTATCGTGTGTGCATGTGTGCGTATGCACATGTGTGTGTGTGTGTGTTTCTGACCTGTGAACAGTTCTGGAGCCATGTGTATGGGTGTTCCCACTATACTGCCTGACATCATCGCCTCCGGTTTACAGAAACCCAGATCTGTGATCTTAGCCCGGTTCTGTTTGTCCAGCTGCACACAACAACACAAACACACTCTGTTAAAGAAACACTTCATTGAACACAGAGAGAGAGAGAGAGAGAGATGAGTGTTCTTCACCAGAACGTTCTTGAGTTTGATGTCTCTGTGCAGGAGACCCTGACCGTGTAGAAAGCGAATCCCCTCCACCACATCCAGAGCGATCTGTAACCGTTCCTTTAGCGTCAGACTGCCCTGAAACACACACACACACACACGACCTCAGACGGATTCTCATGTCACACAGACGCTGTAGAGATGGACGTGTACCTTCAGTCCGGTGTAGAGATCTCTGTGCAACCGCTCCATGATCAACAGAACCGCGATACTGGAGCCGCCTGCGTACGAGTGATCGATGACCGAACCGTGAAGATTCACCAACCGCTCGTGCTTCGGGAGAGACCTGAGACACGGCGAGACCAACACAAGACGTTCACACATACCAGAATGCAGTGCGATGAGATCCATTCAATATTTCTCAAAAGAAAACACAGCTTTATTTTGATTCTCGTGAGGTAAGTAAAATAGGTTTGCATCGGTGTATGTAGGGTTGTGCAGTTTCCTCAGTATGGTGCAGCAGAAGTAAAGGAAACCTTGTGTAGTGAAACTCCAGCGCGAGGTCGTTCCAGTGTTTGTCATCGGGCGGAACCACAGATTTGAGCGCACACGGGTGATGTCCACCCCAACTGTCACACAAATACACGACTCCGTACTGACCACGACCCAACTCACGACCCAACCTGGGCTTTCCTGAAACACCCAACACACAGGAAAAACTTACTGAACATTCTCTGCTTATACACTGACGAAACATGCCGACAACATCTGAAAAACATTTAAAAAAACACCTTAAAGCCATTATAAACACCTTAAAACATTTACAAAACATCTGAAAAACACTTTAAAACCTTTGAAAAAATTAAAAACCTTTAAAAAAGAAAAACCTTTAAAAACACACCTGACCCCTTTAAGCCATTATAAACACCTTTAAAACCTTCAAAAACACTTGAAAACCTTTAAAAACACTTGAAAAGACAGCTTAAAAACAAGCAGTGTGTTTGATATTTGCTAGCCACAGCACAAAAGAAACAGTTTAATGTTTAGTGACACACAATACTGACTATTCTTTACACTTTTCTATAATCGCGCATCTCTCAACATTTCATCTTTTTTTCAATCTTAGATCAATAGACATTGTAAGTTGTGAATAAATGTTGTAATGACCTCCCGGTTGTATTCAAATGTTAATAAAAAGAACAACAAATACACTTAAATGTTTTGAAAATACGAGTAAACTGCAAATCCATTCACATATTTATGGACTTGATAAAAATGAGCCGCAATTGTACTTTTGGAAAACTAAATGAATATAATTGAAGTCTTTGCAGTTGATGTACTTGAATTATCCAGAAGTAGTGCTGAGACCCAACTAAACATCTACAGTTTAAAACTGCCACAACGACCGGGATACAAAGAAACGTTTTGGACAAACAGAACTTCTGTCTTACAACTTTTGCAAATTTTCAGATTTAAATGCGATTTTCAAGAATGACCCTGTGTGTAGAAGTACAGTGTGATGATGTCATCATGTCGTACCGTTCAGAACGATATCTTGGAGCGATCGGCTTTCCAGTGAGAGACGGGCGAGTCGTGGGGCGTGATCCTTCCTGACCCGCAGCCAGAGATCTTCAGTGCGCTCTAAACGCCCGGTGTGACCCTCCTCTAGCTGTACACACACACACACGTCTGTGGTCAAGCACACAAATCAAACACACACTTCTGACCTGACCATACACATCAGTGTGTGTGTGTGACCTGTCTGAGAGAAGCGGCGAAGGCGTCGTGTGAGCTGTTGAGTCGTGTTCTGAACTGTGAGCAGATGCTCTTGGCCAGCTTAGCAGCGCTCAGACTCTCGATGGCGTCCTGAGCCACTTTACGCTTCCACTCGGGACTCACGGATGGAGGATTGACCCAAGTTATCCTGTGTATGATCTGAACAGAGAGAGAGGTGTTTGGACATCACAATGAGACGAGTGGGAGAGGTGCATTGTGGGTCATTGTGACTGTACCTGTTTGATCTGCTCCCAGAACTGCCGCGTGACAGAAGAACCCGAATGAAACGTCACCTCGACATGATACGCAGCGTTCAGAATCTGACACACACACACAAACAGTGTTTCTATTGAGACTGTAGTGTTGTGTGTGTGTGTGTGTGTGTGTGTGTGTGTACCTGTTTGAGGTGGTTGGAGGTGATGTGTACACACGAGGTGTCAGGTGTGGATTTCTCCAGACTAGCGAGACATCTCTCCAGTGTTCCCACACAGCTCTCTCTCAGATACTCCACTGAACTGGTGAGTTTGTTGGCCACGGCCTGATTGAGTTCATTGACGATCAGAACCTGAATCTCATTGATACACATCTTAATGTCTTTGGAGCTCACCGGCTCACCGTTAGAACTCATGATGATGTCTACAACACAAACACACAACACACACTCAGATGACGGCAGACGGACATGAAAATAGGAATTCTTTCTTCTTCAGAACACAAGAGCACATTTTTAGAAGGACATGAGCCTATTTCCAAAGAAATGTGTTCCTCAAAATGATAAATAAAAACATTTGTGTCTAAATTTGTAGTTTTTCAGATACATTATTTGTGTTTCGGTCTCATCATCCCATCATAGCAGCAGTTGTTGCTATAGTAACAGGAAAAGAATGACACGTGCTGCCTATTTACACTACACACCACAACAACACAACCGTCAGTGGATTTCCCCTTAAAATCAGACAACACACACACACACACATATGCAGAAGGGGAAGTTCTACTTTCTGTTCGCGTGTCAAGACTCACGACACAAATAACATCACACAGAAGTGTGTGTGTGTGTGTTCAGAAACATGCAGTTCAACTAGCTACAGAAAACCATACATGCTTTACACACCCCTATGATGACATCATCACCAAACAATCCACAGATCTCTTAAAGCTGCAGCACATAAGATCTGTCTGCAGTGACACAGAAATCATGTTAGCTGCATGTGTGCAATATCTTGACCTCTGACCTGTGAACTCCAGGTTAGCGGCGTCGTCCAGCAGCTGCTCCTTCATGCTCGCCAGCGTCTCCACGATCATCTCCTTCATCTCCTCTTGCTTACGGTTGGCGATGGCCAGGAGAGAGAGGAAGAGCTCGCCCTCTTTCTCACGCGTGTACTCCAGACGCCGTGGTGTGATCTGAAGATCTCGCTGCATGTCGAACGCCTGAACGCAAACACGCAACACTTAGCACATAGTCATTCGAAAATGAGTGATGCTGATTGGTCAGTAGCTGGAGGTTTATCTTTACCTGGTTAATGAAGAGGTCCAGACAGCGACAGTGAACGCCGTTGAGCAGATGGGCCGCCTCCGCCTGCTGGCTCTGAAGCACTTGTCTGCTGAACGGCACCAACACACGGTGAAGACGCTCTAAACTCTCTCCCAGAATGCCTTGCATCTTTCCTCCGGGCGTCTGCGCAGGCGCCCCACATGCGCAGTGACCCGCCGAGCTGCCAATGAGCTCCAGAGACAGCAGCTGCTTGAAGAGAGGACTGCGATCCGTCTCTCCGGAGCGGGACGGTTCAGGGCAGGTGGGTTCCGCCACACCGCTCGGCATCCGGATGAAGCAGACGGGGAACGACAGACACTCGCGTACCTTCTGAAGATCGTTCACCTGGTCGGGGCTCAGGACTTCTTTGTTGACGGCGTAGAGGATTATGGGAAGGATGCTGGGTTTACAATCCTCTAACACATCCTCGATGCGCTGCACATTACGACAGGGAGGAATCATGATCTTCACCTCCTAAACACGAAACATGACAAACATCCGTCAGAAACATCATCAACTATCAGGATATTTAGCACTGACAGATTATGAACCAATGGGAAGAATGAAAGTTTGTCCAGAAGACCTTTGTGTTCTTTAAAGTCCCGTGAGCCTGAAGGTGCCATCGCTTTAACATCTGGATTTTGACACATTTCCGAGTGAAATTGAATTTTAAATGAGGCGTGGCTTCCATCTTTCTCTGCTATTTGTTTGGATGTATAAAAACAGCTGTTGCATTTTTAAATGGAAGGGGATTGAAGGGGAGGAGTTAACGGATGCTCCGCCCAAGCAGTCTAACATACCTCATTTTAGATGTATAGTCATTAGAGGAAGGAAGTGGCTTATTTTTTATTTTAACTCAATATTATGAGGGCACACAAATTTCAAGAGAATGACCCACATTGAGAAACTATTCACAATAAACGCTGCAATATTTCATGAAAAATAGGAATTGTCATTTTAAATTTCATGGGGACTTTAATGATGGGTGTTTGTGCTTTTTAGAGCTGTGTCGTGTATAAAATGACCAACGTGACAATATTTTTATATAGATCAACTGTTTGTGTTTGTGTGAGAGATTTCTCGGATTTCTGTTTCTTTAAGAGTAAAGAAGTCTAGTGACTGTATTAGCATCTATTGTATTATTGCTCTTTTATGTCATATCTCTTATTGCTCCCTGAACTCTGTGTAAGTCTCTTTGGATAAAAGCATCTGCTCAATGACTCAATGTAAATGTAAGACATGTTATTGCGTTATAAGCCTCAGCACTTTAGGGGGCGCTACAGTTTCCTTCAGACGACTGTGAAACCGTGTAAATAACAAACTTAACACACCCTTAACACAGGCTTAAAACAAGTCTGAGCGAGCGAGAGAGAGAGAGAGAGAGAGAACTACAATGGAGTCAGTCAGTGCCGTCTCTGATACACAACAGTAATAGAAGGTCTGAAGTCTCTCTGAAACAAAGATGACCCACAATCCCCAGCTGCTGATGAACACAACGTCTCAAGCCGCAGGCCCATCAGAAGCAACAAAGATCTGATTCAAACACACACACACACACACACCTCTTCACATGTGTTTGAGCAGGAATGTGTAGAATGTGTTCACAGGTCAGTTACACACACACGCTGACCATCAGCCGTCTCATTAGAGTCTGGACACTAAAGTGAACATAAACAGCACATGTGATTATAGCAGATGTGTGTGAAAGTAAACACACACACAGAGCGACACATGACGGGATACGCTTTATTACACACTTTTGTGTTCTCGTCTGACCCCTTTTACTGCGAACGAAAGTGTCTGCTTGACTTTGAGCCCGAGGCTGATGTGAGACTCCATGTCAGGCGCTTTTATTCACAAAACACATTTCAGCCGTTGAGCTCGAGGAACATGAGCACAAACAAACTAACGAAATAAAGAAGTTCAGCCATGACCGAATCCACAGTTTTCCCGTCGCCATGGAGACGCACATCACCATAGCAGCGACAGGAGCTCAGCGGTCATGTGATGTGCTCCAGACCCAAAGAACACAAACGTCTCCTAACGTGAGAACTACATTTCCCATAAGTCCCTGTGCCTCTGACCTGCAGCAGTGCATGATGGAGCGTGATCTCCAGCTCGGCCAATCGCTGCGCGGCGTCTTCGCACTCCTGGATCTCGAGGTCTTGGGCCGGTACCGTATCCCAGCGGCCGCGGTGAGCCGCCAGCTGATGCACCAGCTCGTACTGACCCGGCAACGCCAGACTCAGACGCGTCTGACGCCCGTGCGTGAAACACAACTTCCTCCTCTTGCAGGCTCCGCCCTCCAGACCACATGCCCCGCCAGCTTCGGCTCCGAGAGGGAGGAGCTTCTCTCCCAGTAGGCAGTTGAGGAGCTGGTATCGGGCCTTGCAGTCCTGACCCAGGATCAGAATGTAGGGGGCGCTGGCGACGACCTTCTGCAGATATTCCTCATCCTGACGCGGTAACGAAATACAGCTGAGCTGACCTGAGACAAGAGAGAGAAAACAAGAGACGATGAGAAGAAAAGCGTATAAACACACATTAAATTGGTTGTTTCTGCGTGCAAAACACTAAGATCAACAGTTAACGCAATACATAACTAACATCAGCACCGTGCAACTTTTCTATTGTTAAAAATAAAGTCAAAACGGAGAAAACTAACTGATTTTAAAGTTAGAACTACTCATGCAGCTATTAAGCAAGGGCGTATTACAAAATAAAACTAAGTATGTAAAGTAACGTGCAATTTGATATTTTAACCAGAGATGGCGACAGAGATTATTTATTGCAAATTGAATTATTACGTTTGTCGCTTTTACGCACAAAAAAGAAATTTAATTATATTTGAATCATTTTAAAGCGACGACCCTGAACTAGAGAAATATCATCAATACAACCAAATGAAATATGTTTCTGTTCATTGAAATCAAATAAAAAAACTAAACATTACTGGAAAAACTTAATGTTGCTTAAAAAGTGAACTGAAATAGGTTTTAGGCACTTCAATTATAATAATAAACAAATACTAACATAAAAATGACTTAATATTGTATAGCAAAATGACCACAATTGCTAAAACTTCAACGTCTACAAATAAAAGCTATTAATAAAACAAAAAAGAAAACTAACCCAAGTCTGCAAACAAGAGAGACGGTTGATGTGTGTGTTGTGTATCAGTTGTGGGTCTGTGTGACCTGAACACACACAGTTATTATTAGAAAGTGCTGCTGCTGAGTCACTCTCTTATACAGCGTCTCTGGATTCCATCCCATAATCTGACCATTCATCCACAAACACACACAGAGTCCTGACAGACATTTGTGAGCGACTCTTGTGACATTTAAGATTTAACAGACACGTGCAATATAGACACAAACAACATCAGACAGATTGAAAAATCATGTTTTGTATGATGCACGTCAATCAAACTGCAAACTGGGATGTTTTGATTAAGTAGCAATAGACCAGATGCTGCGTTTCATTGAACGTCAAAGACAACAAGACCACACAAACACTTCAGAAGCTGAACAGGTGAAATAAAGGAATGACATCACACATTATCACCACAATGTTACACTGATTAAAACACTTAACAATAAGTCTGTATTTGTTATCAATCATTATTGAATACATTAGCTAACATAACCTAACACTGAACAAAAGAGTTTATGTTTATTATTATCAAACGCCTATTTATAAACACTGAAATTAACATCAACTATGATGAATAGTGTTAGTGATGTAGATAAATAATATTAACAAACACAACCATATATGATAGATTTCACTGGTTACTAAATAGCCAATCACAGAACAGGGTTGAAACGGTCAACGTGACCTCTGACCTGAGATCAGTCCTGATGAGCTTGTACACACACACACACACGTGTGAGACGATCTGTGATGTGTGTGTTCAGGTTACACATTTCTAATGTGTCAGCAGTAAATGAACATGAATTCCCTCATCACACACATCAAATTAACAAGCATTTTACTCAAGTAAACTTTAACCCTGAAGAAAAAAGCTTGTTGACTACTTGAATGTATATTAATGATGATATTTTTATAATTATAATAAAAGCACGATACATTTTCATGAGAGTAGCGGCCGATGTCATCGCTTACATCAGACTAAAACTTCTGTCATTTCACATAGAAAATGTTTTCCAGAAGATTCAGGCAGGAATTCTCCGGGAATGAAAACTGGACGGCAGTGGACCGAGGGGCAGAGCAGGTCTGGAGCTGATCTCTGACATCACAATCATCTGAACTGAACCCTTCTCTCGTAACGTGACTGAACAACAGAGCACCTGAGTGACTCTCTCACACACACATGACTCATAAGACCTGAAGTCATACATCACACAGGCTAAATAAATACACTCATGTATTGGGGGTTCAAGGGAAAGTCCACACAGTTCAGAGGTCGTGAGAGTCAGGGTCAAACATCGCCAGATGACGTCACAGAGTCGTGAGAGTTCTGCAGAGGCTTCGGGTTCTCATGACAGAACATCAGCGACACATCAGTAACACACACACACACACACACACACACACACACTCTTATCCTCTGCTGAATGAAAATCAATGATTTCATCGAGAAACCACAGGAAACTCACATCACAACAAGCTAAACAACGTCATTTGTTACAGGAACACAACCGCACACACACGTGTACACAAACAGGCACCTATGTGAAACTTCAAACGAGTTTCCTTAAGGGTGAATGTCATGACAAAGATTCGTCTACACAAGTGAAACACAACTCTGAATCAGCTTGTGTGTTTGTGTGTTGAATGTAAATCTGTTCATAGGAGTTAAGCTTCTTAATTCTGCACCAAATCTACAAAATCTCCAGCAGAAATCACCACAAACAACACAACGCCTGTCACACACACAACACAGCACCTGTAACACACATCACACACACAACACAGCACCTGTGACACACATCACACACACAACACAGCACCTGTAACACACATCACACACACAACACAGCACCTGTAACACACATCACACACACAACACAGCACCTGTAACACACATCACACACACAACACAGCACCTGTGACACACATCACACACACAACACAGCACCTGTAACACACATCACACAGACAACACAACGCCTGTAACACACATCACACAGACAACACAACGCCTGTAACACACATCACACAGACAACACAGCACCTGTAACACACATCACACACACAACACAGCACCTGTAACACACATCACACACACAACACAGCACCTGTGACACACATCACACACACAACACAGCACCTGTGACACACATCACACACACAACACAGCACCTGTGACACACATCGCACACACAACACAGCACCTGTGACACACATCGCACACACAACACAGCACCTGTGACACACATCACACAGACAACACAACGCCTGTAACACACATCACACAGACAACACAACGCCTGTAACACACATCACACAGACAACACAGCACCTGTAACACACATCACACACACAACACAGCACCTGTAACACACATCACACACACAACACAGCACCTGTGACACACATCACACACACAACAC
>NC_136776.1:24065572-24080572 GCF_947034865.1 Barbatula barbatula | reverse complement strand
GAAATGTAGTCTGTCCTACACAGAAATCTTTTTTTGTTTATATTGAGAGATGTATACGAAGAGTTTGGTTCCAAAATCGGATAACTGCCTTTTCAAAAATCATCTTGTCGTGTTTTTATTGTGTTTGTTGACTGTATTTATTGAGTTATTGTGGCTTAAATCAAATCAAACCAACCGCAGTTTTATAGATATTCATTGAAAAGAACTGTAAAAAACCAAACTCTTCATATATAGATACTTATGCTTTTATTTGATCTAAATCTGTATTTGTGCTCATGTTCATGTGCTTTGGTAGTGTTTTATCATGCCAATAAAGCTTCTTTGAATCCTGAATCTGTCTTTGACAGCAAAAGTTCATAAAAATAACAACATCAGATTTCTAACTAAAATTGTGATTTCCACTTTATCTGTTCAATTGAATTTAACTTTCTTCTTTCATCCATCAGACTTGAACAACAAAAGCACAACATTTCTGTCAAATGATGATTACCTATAATATTGTGATGTATAAAGCCTTTGTGTTTCTTTTTAAAGTTCTGAAATATAAGAAAACTCTACACGATATACTTGACTGTACTTGAACTCCAGAAGTGAAACGGAAAGTATCGTGTAGTTTTCTGATCGTGTTGCGCCACCTGGCGGTCACTGTGTGAAGAGCATAAACAAGACAACACAAAGATGTTTGAGAGAAATATATGATGTATTGAACATAAACGGTATTTATGATCCTGAATGAATTACAATGAACTTTAATCAACTTAACGAAGCGAAATTAAACCATTTCATCCATCAGAGGAAGCTTTGGGGCGGGATTAGACACAATGGCGACCCGCCCACACGCCGACGTCACGTTCGCCACACGCACGAGATGATCTGCGCTCTTGGGCACATTCAGCGAGTTGTGCGCGTGGAGCTGGACATGTAAACAGTCGGCTTTCATCATCATCATCATCATCATCATCATCAGCGGGTCATGGAGGGTCTCACGGGGGGTTCGGGTGTTGTGCCCGTCAAGCGTCAGGCGGTGAAGAGACATCATCACAAACACAACGTGAAACACCGATACGACTTCCTCGAGACTCTCGGTAAAGGGACGTACGGGCGCGTGAAGAGAGCCGTGGACCGGTCCGGCAGAACGGTGAGAATAATAACTATTGATGATCAATGAATGAGTATTGAAGAATATCTTGATCTCTAATAAACTTTCCCATCAGGTTCATTAATAATGTTCTTATGATTGTAATGAATGATGTTACTCTGGATAATTATTTATTGACACACTTGTTCTTCTTTAAATCATCAAAGTGATGTAAGAGATTTCACCTTTATTTTAGTTTGACTTTAAATCTAATATCATAAACATCCTGTAAAGACACTCATGTCAAATGTCAAGCAGTTTAAAGCGGTTTACAGTGTTGTTGTGTGGATTGTTAAGAGTGTTGTGTGTATTTTAAAGTGTTTGTGTGACAGTTCAAACATGAGTTGTGTGTGTAGAGAGATGCACTTTCCTTTAGATGGAAAGCAAACACAGAACAGGTTGTGCACCTCCGCCCTGCTTTCAGCCAGCGGCACAACTCAACCTCTGAAAGGGTTTAGTCTCACAACATTCACTGTTAAAGATTTCATCCTTTTTCAGTGTGACTTTATCCTCATTACTCTTATGCAAGAAATAACTTCATATATTTAGTCATGATTTTGTTATTCAACATCACAGTTGGTGGACGTGGAATGCACAGGCTTCGTTTTCTTGACGCAAAATGTCCTTTTTTCAATGTGTGTTGAGATGCAGATCTTTGGCCGTCAGGTCGAGCGCAGGGTTTGCGTTACATAAGCCGCATTCGTGGTCGTGAAACACAATGAGTTTATCAGGAAAGAGAAAGTCAACAAGCGATCATTTGCTCGACAGGTTTGACTGATCTCACCTGAACGGATCAGACGGGTATCAGACCACCTCGTGTTCACTTCTGCAGTTCTTTCAGGGATCCGTTGTATAATGCTTATAGTGTATATAAAGCGCCGCTGGGTTTGGACTTGTTCTGGGAGGTTCACAGGTGGGACGCTCCTGACATTCCAGCCGGAGGTCATCACGGCCAAAACGCACACAGACATTTTCCCAATTCACCTCTATTGAATCCATCTGTTTGACATCACAAACCTCGACTTGATGTGTTGAGGAAAGAAAAACATGATTTGGTAAACTTCATTCAAGTGTTGAAATAGTTTAGTGGTTTGTTACTGTCGCTCAAGGAAAGAGAAATGACCTTCATTGTGTTTCTCCTCCAGAGAAATCTCACACGGGGTTTTTCCTTTTGCTCGCCGCTGATACTGCAATCATTTCCTGTTCAAGACACGTTTCCTTTAGGTTGGTCGTGTAAATGACGTTTGTTGTAAAGAGAAAGAGTGAACGTTCATGTTTGGAGACGTGTCTGAACTCAGAGATAAGAGCGTCTATAAACATCTCGGAGGAAAGACGCTGGATTCTGCTGATAGCACACTAGACATGCCTCTATTTTTAGAGGTTTGAGAGAGTTGATGTTCAGATATTTCCTGTCGGGTGAACATTAGCAGGTTTATTTTCTGCACAGGAACCAGTTTGTTGTTACGCTGGGATTCCATTCTCGTCAGACACAATGAACATGCCAGTAAACTGATAAAAGTCCTCTTAAGGTTCACAGTTCAGCCGAACATCTGAATTCTGTCATCGTGAGTGTGAGAGTCTTTCTTCACTGGAACACAAAACCAGATCTTTTGAGAAATTAATTTGAGTCGTTTAAAGAAAAACTCATACAGGTTTAAGTGTGTGTGTGTGTGTGTTGGGGTGATGAACAGCGGTGTGAAATTCCTCTTCGGGTCTGAATGAGTCTTGCTCTGTTTGTCCATCTGTTGAATCCCTTCTGACCCTCAATACACCCGTCTGCCTCCAACACACAAATACACTGAGGAATCTCAAACATCTATGCCTGACGACACACACACACACACACAATTGATATTCGCATACAGACGCACAAAAGGCTTCACACGATAAGACAATGGAGGCAAAAGACACAAAGGCGATACGCAAATTCATCCTTCCGTATGCAAAGCATCTCACACGAGGCCAGATTTCCATTGACATCATCTGAGTTCTGACGGACAGTAAACAAGTTCAGCGTCACGAGCGATTGTGTTTCAACCCTGTGACATCAGTGTCGTTCACAAATGTTTACTTCTGATATAAAAATGCTAGTTTGTTTAGTTGTAATGTTTCACTGCATGGACGGGCGGCTAATACAACACACAAATGTATTTAAAGTGATGAGAAAATATGATTATGGCTTCATTCTGAAATCAAAAGAAAACAATGAGGTGATATATTTTGTATTATGAAAATGAAGTTATATTTACAGTAAATGTTCCTTGCTATGATAAAAATGCCCTTTACATGTTTTATTTCTGTTGATTGAAACACTTGTTTGTGTGTCAGGTGGCCGTAAAATCCCTCAGAAAAGAGAAGATCAAAGACGATCAGGATTTAATTCACATCCGGCGTGAGATCGAGATCATGACGTCTATCAGTCACCCTCACATCATCACCATATATGAAGGTATGAGCCGAGAGACATGTGTGACATCATGTAACCAGATCGCTGCCATTATTCACGCTAAATAAACGCTATCTTCTTCTCTGTCACGCTACGTCTCTTTGTGTGGATTATATAAGACTCATTTCTTGTGCTTCACTGCACCTCCCTGTTCTCATCAGATATTTCATCTTCCATATGTATTCTAATCACACTTTAAAACATATGTTTCAGGACACTTTATTACAGGAGAATCACTAAAACTATCAAATATACAAAAGTAAAAAGTATTTTTATAGATTCATATTTTAGTTTTATAAAAGATTATAATTTAATATTTGTTTAGAATTATGATAGATTAGTTTTGATAATATTTGAAATTAAAAACAAACATTAAATCATTTCATTTTAGTTACATTTTGAGCGATTGTGCTATATGCTTTTGTCAATTTATAATTTATTTGTTTTTTTAATTCATATTTTAAATTTAAAAAAGTAATTTTAGTCACATTTTGAGCGACTTTGCAATAAGCTTTTTTCAATTTATTATATATCATTTTTTTATTTTAGCTTAATTTTAGATTTTGTTTATTATTATAATTTTAGTGCCTTTCGGTTTATTTCAATTTTTCGTTTTCCAGTAATTTAAGGCCAATCATTTATGGAAAATATTTTAAAATTTAAATTTGAGTAAATTAAAATAACAGTTCATTTTTTGTGTGTATTTCAGTGTTTGAGAATAAAGATAAGATGGTGATTGTGATGGAGTACGCGAGCGGTGGAGACCTGTACGACTACATCAGTGACAAACAGCACATGTCTGAGAATGAAGCCAGACATTTATTCAGACAGATCGTGTCTGCCGTCCATTACTGTCACAAGGTGAGAGAACACATGAATGTCTGCGTGTCTCCAACATTACATAGAAAGAGTGTCACTCCATCAACTACAATTCATGTGAAGATTTCTTATAGTGTCTAAAACTACCCAGAATTCCCTCGTGCCCTGAGGAGGTCTCGGAAGAAGCAGTTTGAGATATTTCACTAGAGGCACAGAATGCAGGCTTGCGTAACGTGTTACACCACACATGACTGAACACAGTGAAAGAGAGAGAGACGGTTGAGTTTCAGACAGACCGCAACAACAGCCACACACACACGGCTCTCTATAATGCACGCTCGCATTGACAGGCACAATATTAGAATTCTGTACAACTACATGTGAAACACATACACACAATAAAAACATGCTATTGCTTTTTCATGATGTTGTTATTGTGTGAGGTCATTACGAGTAAAAAACATCCCACCTCTCTGTTTACGGGTGTTTTTGTCACAGCGCTAAATGAGGTGAAGCGAGACGTCAAACGTATTTTGGCCTCCTACAGAACGACACATAGCTAGCATTCCACACACGGCTCGCCCATTCCATTCTGCCGTGACCCGAGCGCTCCCGCTGCGTCCGTGTCCTTATTTAGAGATCATAAAAAGATAAAAGAGGGTGAACCGTGGCCAAAGGGTCGTGACACTGAACTTTAGGAAAAGAAGGTTCAAGAAAAACACAGCGCTGTCATCGTGATTGTAGGACAACCAACAGAAATGTTTGGGGATTTTCGGATGTGTTTAGTCATTAAGTCTGAATAATGAAAGTGTTGAGGAATTTTGGTAGTCGGCATCAGAATGAAAGTGTTGCATCATTAACGAAGCGCTTGCTGTAATCTAACATGGAGCTCTGTTCTCTTTAACAGAACGGGATCGTTCATCGTGACCTGAAACTGGAGAACATCTTGTTGGACGGCAACGGAAATATCAAAGTGAGTCCTGCGCATGATTATAAGTTACCATCATTTTTTAACGATTTTTTTATCAGTTCATATTTTTACGCTACTCTCGGTTAATTCAGCAACAAAATTGTATCCATGTTTAGGTTTTTTGTTGTAGTTTAGTTTTAAATGTTATTTTTCTACATACAGTTCATATAAAAGCGCTTCTAGGGACATGTAATGCAGATTAGTTCTAGCTAAAAGCTAGATATAAATATTTTTTATAAATTGTGACATATTTCAGACTTTTCTCTGTGGCTTCTGTTTCTCTGGTGTCACTAAGCAATAGACAAAAACAAACATGCAATCGAAACTTGCTTGACATCAGTGTAAACAGTTTCTGTGTGCTAGTCTCTAACTCGTGATGTCACGTACTGACAGAAGCATCTCTCTTGTTTCAGATTGCAGATTTTGGGCTATCTAACCTGTATCAGGGTGATAAGTTCCTTCAGACATACTGTGGTAGTCCTCTCTACGCCTCTCCAGAGATCGTGAACGGCCGGCCGTACAGAGGTCCAGAGGTGGACTGCTGGTCTCTGGGTGTTCTCCTCTACACACTGGTGCATGGAGCCATGCCGTTTGAAGGACATAACTACAAGAACCTGGTCCAACAGATCAGCACTGGAGACTACCGCAAACCAAGCAAACCTTCCGGTGATGAGACTTTAAAGTCACTTCTTCTGGTCTGCTGTCAGTGCAGAATAATGTTTGACCCTAAAGCTGTTTGATCCGGTCGGTTTGTTGTCACTAATCCTCACTTTTCTCCCACAGATGCGTGTGGTTTGATCCGCTGGATGTTGATGGTGAACCCGGAGCGTAGAGCGTCTTTAGACGAGATCGCTGGACACTGGTGGCTCAACTGGGGTTATCAGAACCCCCTGCTGGCTCAGAACGAAAGCGCAGCCGTCCATCAAGGACTGGCACATGTGACCGTCGCATGTCAGACGGGTGGCTCGACCCGCATCGCTGACTGGCTGCGTCGCACCTCTCGTCCTTTACTCCAGAGTGGCTCGAAGGTGCGGTGTCTGCTGCGGTCAGGGGGAGCCGGCGGAGGGGATCCGGTCCAGCGCCAGCGCTCCATACGCAGGTCCCGTAAAGAAAACAACGTCTCTCAGACGATGCAGGAAGGCTCCACCCCTCGGCCCTACAAAGGCATTTTGAAAAAGCGGGGCAGTCTGAAACAGAAGCCACCCACTGATACCCAGGCGACGCCCTTGGAGGAAAAAAGCTCGAACATGTGTGCGTTCTCCTCCGCTGCTGCAGAGACGCCTGTGCTGCCTCCGGCCCCTAAAAGCATCTTAAAGAAGCCTTCTGAAAACAAGCCAGACTTTTATTCCTCATTCCCAGATAGCCGTGACTCCACCCCGTGCCCGTCATCCGCGGGATTCCGCAAGGGTATCCTCAAACGCCGCGGCAAGTTTTCCAGCGGCCTGCAAGAATTCGGCTCGCTGGACCAGCTCGCGCCCACGTTACCCACAGGAGGAAACCGATCCCGACCCAGCGGAGCCATCAGCGAGGAGAGCATCCTCTCCTCAGAGTCCTTCGACCGACTCGACCTACCTGACCGTGAGATTCCACTCGCACCCATGGAGCCGCCACCAGGAGGCAGACACATGCGAGGATGCGTGTCCGTGGATAACCTACTGGACCTGAGGGAGGACAGGCCCGCTCAGCGGGAGGGACAGTGGGAAATGGATGCAGCCTGTTACCGAGCAGGATTGTCTGAAAGTGTGTTTTCCATCTCTGACTGTGAAAATGTCACTCGGACTTACAAACAAGTGTTTAGCGTAGCGTAACACAAAATGCTGAATCTCTGCGATGGCGACGCAACCTGTGAGTTGTGCTCAGAAAGTGCAGGCGGCTCTCGTGAGCCATTGATGCATTTCTTCTGGGAAACGTTCTGGAGCGACGCCAGGGGCTGGTAAAGGAACCGATTCCGAGCAGACGGGAAACAGACGGTCACAGAGAACAGGAAGTGCTGTGAGACAGAAGGAGCTGTACTTCATTCTGACGGGAAAGCAGTTTGTGTTACTGTGGAACATGCAATACGATAGCTTTTATTATTGTACACATGGATTCGTTTCATTTCTTAAACACCGATAAACTGATTTGTCATTTTAATACTACTTTTTAAGGTTTTGGGTTATTAAAAAGGTACCAAAGATGAAGTTAGGAACTGATTGTTAATTCAGCTTATCTGTTAAAGATAACAACAAAATGTGGGTAGATTACATAAGCGTACACAATAAGTATATCAGCTAACATGGAAACACGGGTGACATGAGGACACAACACACACAAGACAGAAAACAAACACTGATAACGGAGGTTTATTATTCCAGACAATTGGACTTGACAATATTTACAGACGCAGCGAACACAATCGAATATTATCTCCTCGTGGCTTTATGAAGTCTGGACTTTGATCTGTTTCTTGATTAGAGTGTTATTTACAACGGCACATTACACACTGACCTCTTTAAACCATGTTAAAGTTCGCATTATTAAACAGTCCTTCATGAAATCATTGAGAAATATTGTATTTAGAAGTATTACTGTTGATGTTTTGGTGGTTGTTTTTCATTTTATTTTGCAGGAACGTCAGATCGAGTGTTATTTCAGTGTCACAGGGTGTTTGAAGGTTTTCAGTATTTGTAACAGTTACATGTACATTTGGTGGTTTGTTTTAACCGAGGCGGTGAGGTGTTTTATTCGTTTGGTGATATGTGTTTTCTGCTTGAATCTGCACTGATGTCTCAGTGGACCAATAAAACAGCAGAAGAGTGAAAAACCTGCCTGGATGTTTATTTCTGTGATTATGGCGAAGCCAAAACAATCTTTTAATGAATACTAGCAAATAAATATTAGACTGCATTCTGGTTTGCACACTAAAGGCTGGAATACACTACAAGACTTTTGCTCAGATCTGTCTGGACTAGATGCCCTGTTTTATTCTGCAAACTTTCAAAAAAGTGTGTGATGTCTGATCTTTTTTAAAAGTATTCCAGCCTTAACATGAAGCCAATCACAATACAGTCAAATGCCAGACGTGTAATATTACCCACAACCCCCTGGGCTGCAGAAGAGAGGTGTGTGAAATGAGATGCACCTTTGTATTTTCAGGTAAGTGTCATGAAATATGAGTCACATTTCACCCCAAAAGAAAAATAAATCATATTTTGCATAGACAAGACTGTAAGGTTTGAAACCTTATTTACACGACAAGCAAATTCACAAACATCTATATACAAAAAATATGATTTTCACTCACCTATTATAGTCCTAACGAAACGTAACGTTTTGTCTATTTTTTTATAGGCTATATATACACATATATATGTTTGTATATGTATATATTATAGAAATACACCTGGATCTGAGCCAGTAAATAAATATATGGTTGGTGAAAAACAGATATTTTTTCTATTAAGAGTAGCTTTTGTGTCCGGAAGCTGCACTTGGTTTGGGTTTTGGACGTTCACACCGTTCAATGTTATTTTCTCCAAAAAACTGAACACAAATAACCTTCATCTGTACTTTTTATTTCCACATACTTTAAATGTAAGCTGTCTATCAGAAACACGTGCGTTAAGAATGTATTCAAAGAGGCAGGAACTCAGATCAGTGGTGTAAACAGTTTGATTTACAGCAGCGTTTGAGTTTAAACAGACGAGTGTTTAACAGGACAAAGGTCTGACGGCAACGCAAACATTTGATGTAGCGCGTGACATCTGCTATATTTAAAATATGAGAAGGAACTAACGTCACATGTGAACATTAACAACTCGACAAACAAACCAATGAGCAGGAAAGTGCTGGAATGGTTTCATGAATGTCCACCTGTCACCGTTTGACGTCCTGAATGTTGTCAGGTGTGCAGGTGAGGTCAGGTGACGTCCGGCCCAGCGTCAGCTCGATGGTCTCCTCCAGCGCCGAGTAACACTCACAGAGACACGTCTGAATCACACACAAAGACAAACTCATTCAGAGAAACGTCACTCCATCATAAGCCGACTGAAAATAAACCGTCCTCACCTCATCCACGTCTAAGAGATTCCTCAGGACCTGAAGGAGAGCATCGGCAGTGAGCGTCTCGGTCAGGACGTTGAGTCTGATAACAGCTGCCGTCACACATGAGCAGGCCACCGTAGACGGAGGGAAGATTGAGAACTTCAGCTCTGCAACACGAACACGTCACACATGCTGCAGCCCTTCAGTATATTACACTGTGTGTTATTTGCTAATATTACACGACATAATACTCGATTCTGATTGGCCAGTGGCGACATGTGCATAACTGTGAGTCACCGCGCGTAAACCGAGAGCTTGTGGATTATGTGAGATGGACAGAATGAATAGACTCACAGAAACCTGCTGACGTCTAGAACAACACGCTTAAATCCCACTGTCAGTCCATGTGAATGATTCACAGCTCCACAGGTCAAAGTTCATGTATGTGTGCGTGATGTACCTGTGGCGGTCAGCGCGATGTAAGTGTGCACGTGCCGCCGTACGAGCGTTGGGTTCTGCAGAGGAAGGCCCTGCAGTAACAGCTCCAGGAAGTCAGAGGGCAGCACTGAGGCCAGATCCCAGTTCAGTCGAGACACCACCAGAACCTCCCACTGCTACACACAAACACACGTTTTGAGATATAGACATAATAAATAACTAGACGCAGCGTTGGCCACTTTGCTCTGCTGCTGCGATACGTCAACGGCGCCGCCATATTGGTGAGGGCAACAGTGCACTTAAAGCCCACTAGACCCAATGGGAGAGCGCCGCCTTTTCTGCATTAAAAGCACAATTGAGCTTACATTTCTTAACATATTTTAATGGTTTATGATATACGTAGAGAACAACGTCAATTGTTTCATATCTCGATAGTAACAGCCTACTTTAAATGAATGGCTGTCATAAGGATAAGTGAAATCCATTATTCGTGAATGTAACTCGTGAGAATCCACTAGATGGCACCATGTTCAGTGATGTGTTATAGACAAGACAAGCAACAGAATAAATAACCACGTTGCCGTAGTCGAGAATAAAACACATGCTGCGTCTCAATTCGCCTACTTATACTATACCCTTAAAGTATGTACTGTTTTTGTTATGGAAAAGTATATACATTTTAGTGTGTAGCAAAACTGCAGGCACGCACTGGGACAAACTAACACCAAATCCTTAACTGTCACGAACATCAAAATACAAGTATTTATTCATTCATTATTTCATATATAATGTTTACTATATACTCACATTTATTTATTTAGCCAAGCATAGTTTATTTAACTTTATTAATGCAGTGGAAAGTCACTAAGCTCCGCCCTCTCGCAGTGAGTTGTGGGTAATATCAGCCGTTAAGTGCCCATACTTTGAGGATACTCATTTCAACATACTATGATTTAGGACAAACTAATTCTATTTTCGAATAATATTTAGGATGGACAGTATGCGAATTGGCTTTTTCTGTAGAAGTTTTGTTCTTTTATTAATCCGGTGAACCCATTACAGCAGTAAAACATGATGTATGTGATATAGTAAAACAAGTAGCCCTGCCGTGCATTATAAGTGTGAAATGGCAGTATATAGTCATATAAAGACGCATTGTTTTGATTTTTCCCAGTGAACGAGCTGTGATCTGATCATGTGTATTTCATCTGATTAAATGATTTCGCATTAGCGATGTGTGTACACGGTTATCAATCCTAAATCATCAATGGAGAAGCCGGAGTTCCATTTCTCAAGTCTAAGCATCTTTAACTGGAGCCAAAACGTGTCTGTACTCCACGTTAATAGAAAATTGGTTGAGAAATAAAAACGACGTTGTGTTTTATCCAGAAAACCATTCACTCGTATGTCTTTGTATTTGGCTCTTGCCCTCACCAATATGGCGGCGGCGTTGAAGTACAATGAGGCGTCTAGATAATATATATATATATATGTCTATGTGTTGAGACAGCGTGTTACCACCACTGAATCATGGATGTGAATGAATCAGTACCAGTATCTCGGGGATGGTGACGGCGTGGTCCGTGTAGACGCAGAGCTTGGAGGCGCTCAGAGGAACCGACTCCCGGAGTTTGGAGGCCAGAAACATGCAGACGGTTCCCAGCAGCTGCAGTCTGCTCTTCTGCACAGGATTCTGGGACATGTAGCGGTCCAAATACTGAACGGCCAGAGGAAACACCTCTTCCTCGCACTTCTGATCCTCACACACCTGTTCACACATGACTCATTTATGAAACATGGTGATTTGAATCTGTAGATTTTCAGATGTTGATCATTAAATCAGTACATGACTCATTATCCTGAATTCAGATTAAACCAGTGTGACCTGAACGACGTGGATTCGGATCAGATCTCGTCTTACCTGCAGCATCCAGCCCGTTAATATCCGGCGCATGTGCGGCCGGACGTCGGTGTGCTCGGTTCCGTTACCGGCTTCGGGTCTGGATGCGATGTTCGGCCTCTCGGAGCTCAAGAGGTTCTGCTGGACGCGCGAGTCTTGCGTCAGAACCGCGTCTGTGAACGCTCGGACGGTTCTGGACTTCACCTGAGAGCCGCAGTCCAGTTCAACCGTCTCGTGACACAATAACTCCATCTGACCCTGACAGGACTTCACCCGCGCGCGAGCGCTGCTTTATAGTGTCGTATGAGAGTCCAGCGCGTCGAGCGACATGTTTAACGGTTGAACTCCGCGCGACTGAGGGCTCGTGCGCGAGCGGCGGCCCGCGACCTTTACCGAGCTGAGCTCACGAAGTCGTTGAGCGCATGACGTCACTGTCAGCCGTCACGCTCGATATTAAAAGTAGAAAATAACTTCCGTAATATTAAATATAGTTAGTTTACTACAGTACTTTTCTATGTTAGATCTGATCAAACTCTCTTCATTTTCAAGCGTTTGTTATATTAAAGCCCGTTTAGCAGTGTGTTATAATGCATTATTACACGGCTCCTTGGAATGCTTGATTCTGATTGGCCGGTCGCAATAACAACCGCACAAAACTAATAACAGCAAATCATTTTGACACGTTTTTTTGACAAATTAAATGTAAATACTGTATGTCTTTTAATAGCAAATATGACATTATATTTACAAATGATTAAACCAAATTGCCTGTTTGTGACATCTGAACGTCGTTTCTTACTTTAAAACCCAAACTAAACCTCACAGAAGGTCTAAATTCGGTAAAGGTGATTCAAATTCACATTTCATGTCGAGTTTTATCTCATGTGTCCAGTAGTCGTGTAATAAGCGGGATAAATTTCAAGCAGCCGTCTGTTATCATGAAATAAACCCCTTCAGTGAGACACAAGACCTTTATTCTGCAATAACAACCGCTTGCCTGAACATTATCTCTTACTTCTATAACAGCTGAGGTGGTTGTGGCACACCGTGAAGCGGAGTCATTATAACCCCCTCAGCTGTTATATAATGCACTATAACACACTGCTTCACTGGGCTTATTGCTTTTATAAAACCGTTATTTCATATTAGTAGCAAGGTTTTATCAGATAAAGTAAATGAAGTGATATTAAGGTGATGTAATCAGAATCAAGGACCCGGACTGCCGAACTGACCGTTTTCACCACACAGTCAATTGTTTTGTAAATGAAATCCTGTCATGCAAGTAAATGTGCAGTCTCACACAGAAATGCATATTCAATTAAACATCTGCATGATAAGCGAAATGAAAACCAAACAGACCTGATGTTTATACAATATTATTTTAATAACCAGCAATACAACAGCTGTCAATCAAAGATATGACTATTGCGACACGCCAACAGAAAACATAACACACATTCTATTGTGTTATCATTGGCGATATAAAGCAGCTCGGATGAGATGTGTGATAGTGTCTCAGTCAAAGCTCATGGCCGGCGTGACGTCCTCCACGTCTCTGGGTTCAGCGCTCTGAAGTTCTCGTCTGATCTCAGCAGAAATCTGCGGGTGTGTTTGAATCTTGAGCAGTTCCAGTAAAGCCTCCTTCTGTTCACACGACAGATCGGCTTTATATCGCTGCGCCAGCGTCAGCAGGCTCTGATGCCACAGCACCGGAAGAGTCCGTTTCTCCGTACGGAAAGACAGGAAGTGAGCCACCAGAGCGTCCAGCACGCGGAAGGGAAGAGCGTACTTCTTTTCCAGTAACAGGCGCAGGAAAGTGCTGTTGGCTCCGTTGTATTCTGTCTCTGCCAGTTTAAGCATCGCGGCACTGCGGAGGTGAACAAACCATTACATGTGTTTCCTCAAACTAAAGCACAAGAACACTTTCTTCAAATTTCACTTTCTGTAAATATCAACTTGCTATATAGAATACTACAGTATACATGAACAAAGTGTAGTGTGTAACGTGTGCGTGTTCACCTGGAGTACAGCACAGGGATGGAGCATTTGGTGAGGACGCTGCCGATGATGATGGCTTCTCTTAGCGTGCACGTGCCCGACTCACACAGCGGCAGCAGAATTCCTACAAACACACACAAAAATAACACAACTTACACTCACTGCAGGTTCACTCCGAACAGAGATAAAGATGTTGTTTCGTGTGATACCAGATCTGATTTGTTTCTAAGCTCACTAGCGCCCTCTTGTGTTCTGTCATTTCTCATAAACATTCCTGTATACTAGAACAGTGATGTAGAATCCATAAACCATGTTTTTATTGGTAAGCTTTATGGCCACACTACTATCACTGATGATGTCACGATATCCTGAATATTTGATGTGTAGTCTACAGAACCCAGCTAGCACAGGTACGTCTGTAAGAGGTCTGCTAGAGATCTGGAAACATCTGCTGTGTAAAAACATCTTAGAAAGAGCAGTTTTACATCCATTCTACATCATACGCATCTCACAGACGTCTTCGAGAGGTCTATGTGACATCTGACAGCAGACGTTTCCGAGACGTCAAACAGACGTATGCCAGACGTATGTGTACTATCCGGGCAGAAGATATTCTTTCAAGTCACCTTTAAACCAGGCTCCAGGTTTGTACAGAGCTTTCTTCAGCGCGCTGTACAGGTGAAAGTTCAGCCGTTTGTACTCGGCGATGTCGTCTCGAACTCTGGGCAGCAGCACGAGATTGTAGAAGCGCTGGGCCATGCGTTCCTTTAGATTTGAGGTGAAAATCCTACCGCAAGCACAAATGACATCACAGCGGTTGCATTAGCGTGAAGAAGTGTTAACACGTGTGTGTGTGTGTGTTGATTCACACCTGGTGGCTTGATACATGGCAGCGGCGGTCCACGTCTCAGGCTCTGTCAGATACAAGATCTGCTCCCAGTTTGACAGAGCCGGGATGATCTTAAACGCTTTGGGAAGTTTCCCACTGCGATATTTAGACAGAACCTAAAAAGAGAGAGAGAGTGAGTAATAATCCACAGTCATGACATGACGAGGAGATGAAGAGCAGATATGAATTCACACCTTGTGGACGCCTCTGTACACCTCTATGACTCTGGGGTCGAGCTGAGGAACAGGTCGACCCGACACTTCTGACATCACGGTGCCCACCTCGGTCTGCTTCTCTGTGATCTTCTCCATTATAATGTCAGCTAACGTCCGTCTGTCAATCATGAAATGATGTCAGAGATCAGGTCATGTGACACGGA
>NC_136776.1:24030572-24060572 GCF_947034865.1 Barbatula barbatula | reverse complement strand
TTATTAAACACAACCCCGTCCACTACTTCTAAAACTTTTGGGTTTTAGAAATAAATGCAAACTGACACATAATGATGTATAATGAATGTTAAGGTAATACATTAAGTTTACAATCAAATAAAAGCTGTTTTACAATCATGCAGCAACATGCGGATAGTAGATTATTATTTATATATAGTTTATTATTGTGCCAGGTTTTGGACTAAACACACAGAATTTCTGTTTTAAAGACTCAACAGAGAAAATAGAATGTATATTCATGCTAGCTAAATTTCACAAAACATGAGAAAAGATGTATACGTATACATAAAGAAAATATACGTTTTCTCTATTTAAAAAAGATTTTGATAAGTAAACAACTTGCTGAATCAGAGAAAACTATATTTCGTTATTCCTTAATTATTGATGTTGTTTTTTTACCCTAGCAACACATTTGTATCTGTGTCTGTACTGCTTAAATGCTTTTTTGTTTTTTTTCTATTCGCTGTCAAACACTTTATATATATATATATATATATACATATACATATATATACACACACACATTTTATTTATATATATTTTATAAACTTTATATACGTTTAAAATCATCTTTGGTGAAATAATCTCAATGTGTCTGTAAAGTAATCTGCCCAGTTGACCCCGCCTCCGGAGCTTTAAAACCTGACTGACGTCAGCCCAACCAATCAAATGCCGTTTAACTCTGCGACCGATATTCTCTGCGCAATCTCAACCAATCAAAACAAGGTCATCAGGCGCTATACCGTCGCCCCGCCAATCAGAGCGCAGTGGCGTCAGCGTTTGGCGAGTTCGGTTGATCCGAAATGGTGACAGCTCGCGCGTGCGGATGATGGCGGTAAATAACAGCAGTAAGAGAATGTAAAAAACACGCGAATATTTACCGTTATTTCCCGCGTTAAAGCAGTTTGACGGGCTGTTTCGAGGAGGACTCGCGCTGAGTGGATGTTTTAAAGTGAGTCCGCGGATTTTCTGTTTGACTTTATTCTGTGTCTGCGGATTGTGCGGCTTTTTGTTAAATGGATTTAAAGTGACGGTTTTCTCGCGCCGGTATAAACGCACAAACACCGAGCGTTCGATTACCGGTACCAGAGACTCTCGGATCCGCCGCTGCCGCGGGTTCCGCATGTGTCCCGGTGGAGCGTCTTTTGTTCTGTGAGTAGCGCTAGCGGGTTAGCACACACACACACACACACACACACGTTAAAAGAGCAGACAAACACACAAGCTGCATTGTTTGACAAATCCCTACACACACATAACATCCCATAAGTGCACACACTGAATTGTTACACGTATATAAAGAACAGAAACACAATAACGCACAAAAGTACACACACACATACACACCATTGTGTTACACACAAAGAACATTGTGTTGTCTTACACACAACTTCATACACAGGGAGACACACACATAACAATAATAACATTACACACAATTACGCATAAATGTACACACGCTCTGCGTTTTATGAGACACACACACACTCACACAGTTAACGTCCCACAAGTGCACACACTGCATTGTGACCAAACACTCGCATACAAAGAGCAGGCAACCCGTAAAGTCACGCTGAAGTCCACACACCGCAATCACAAACTCATACACACAACAACAAACAGTCATACTGAAAACATCTGAGAGTTCACTCAGAAGCGGTTGACAGTAACCGTGTTTGGTTCAGTTGTGTAGTCATGACTGATCAGACTGTTGTGTTATAGATCAGTAACTCAAACACACATTTGATTCCAGCGTCTGTTTCTTGTCACATGTTTTTTTTCTTACAACCTGCAAACATAATCATATTTTACGTTGTCATTTGTTGGGTAACTGTGTTTTTAAACATGCAAATGTTTTGTGTCTGTATTGTTGTGAGGACATGTGTTTTTCATTTACAGTGTGTGTTTAGCGTGATGAAGCCCGTCACACTGTCAGACAGCAGAACACGTCTGCTCGGATGCTGAACCTCAACACTTCACACAGTGAGTCCTTTTTGCTAATTCTTAAAAGTTAAAATGTACTATACAACTCCTGACACAATGCTTAAGCTTGTGCTTATGTTGCGTTAAGTTGGACAAGCAGTTGTTACAGCAGGTCACACGATGTAGATGTCAGATAAATTTGGTTGTTAATCCTTTGTTGTTACTATACTTGTGTACAGTTTGTGAGCAAAGACTTAACATTATCTTGAATTCAAACACTGCTAGTAAAGGTCAGTGTAACATCTCCATCCCTGTTGTCGGCAGGATGAGGAGGGTCATGGCATGCGGTTCCTGACTCTGAGTGCTCAGGCGTGTTGGCAGATATGGATCGCTGTAAGCACGTGGTGCGTCTTCGTTTGGGCCACGGCCACTCCATCCTCAATCCGCAGAAGTGGCGCTGCGTAGACTGCGACACCACAGAGTCGGTATGGGCCTGTCTGAAGTGCTCTCACGTGGCATGTGGACGCTACATGGAGGAACACTCGCTGAGTCATTACCAGCAGACGCAACACCCGCTGGCCATGGAGGTTCGTGAGCTGGACGTCTTTTGTTTCGCGTGCGGAGATTACGTGTTGAATGATAACGTGGAGGGAGACCTGAAGCTCCTGCGAGGTGCTCTGTCTACGGTCCGCAGCCCCGATAAGCGCTCCCTGCGGTCATCGGCGGCCGATGGGGGACTCAGAGCATGCGAGGTGACGCGGGAGGGCGTGGGGCCACGTCCGACCATGCAGGCAGCTCTTTTGCACAGGCGGAAATCTCTGCTCCGAAGCGCCCTGCGCCACTGGGGGGGCCGGCAGCAAGAACTACAGCAGATGCGGGAGGAGAAACAAGAGCAAGAAAGGGAGGAGAAGCGACAGCAACGCCGGGAGCTTAAGAAGAGGCTCATGGGAGAACTAGCTAACGTTCCGCCGAGAAAAAGTGCACGGCTCCTCACTCAGGCTCCTCGCCCCACGCTTGCCCTCATCCCGCCCAAGTTTCGCGACCCTCCGGATCGGTTTCCGCCCATTCTGAAACAGACATTGCTGCCGCTGTCCAACAAACCTCTCATACGCAGACCACTCCGCACGGGTAGGCTTCACCGATACCGCACCTCGCAGTCTGCACGCCGTAGAAAACTCGCACCCGGGGTCACGGGACTGCGTAACCTCGGCAACACGTGTTACATGAACTCCATCCTTCAGGTGTTAAGTCACCTGCAGAAGTTCAGGGAGTGTTTCCTCACGTTGGACCTGTGCGAGACTGAGGAGCTGCTCGCTAAGACCAACCACTCGCAAAATGTGGTAGGAGGGGCGAGTGCCCTCACTGCTCTGGGTCGCATGGGGAGGGCAACCGTGTCGCAGAATGTCCCACCCTGTTTGAACGCCGCTGAACTGGTGCAACCTAAAGAGCCGCGTTCCTCGTCACGGCAGAAGATGTCGCTGTGTCATGAGCTGCACACTCTTTTTAGGGTCATGTGGTCCGGCCGATGGTCGCTGGTCTCTCCTTTTGCCATGCTGCACTCCGTATGGAACCTCATCCCTGCATTCCGTGGATACGACCAGCAGGATGCACAGGAGTTCCTGTGTGAGCTTTTAGACAAAGTCCAGCAGGAACTAGAGTCGGACGGACCACGGAAACCTCTCTTAATCCCCCTCACGCAGCGGAAGCTCTCCAAACAGGTTCTCAAAGTGCTCAACACTATCTTCCACGGACAGCTGCTCAGCCAGGTAATGTAACGTTTCATTTAGCTGCGTGTATTATTGTGATAGCTGAATTGTCTGCAATATCATTTCATCAATCTTCAATCTGCAGGTAACTTGTTTGTCCTGTAAGCGCAAGTCAAACACGGTGGAGCCCTTCTGGGATTTGTCTCTGGAGTTTCCGGAGCGATACCACAGGATGGAGAAGCCCAGCACTGCCACGTGTCAGCAGAGCTGCTCGCTGTCCGAGATGCTCGCCAAGTTCACTGAGACGGAAGCTTTAGAGGGCTGCATCTACGCGTGCAACTTCTGCAACAGTCAGTGCATGCAGCTTCAACTCTTTACAGATCTTCTAATTGTTGATGCGTTTATTAACAACTTAACATTTGTGTTTGTTTTCAGGAAGGCGCCGCAAATCCTCCCATAAGCCGCTGTCCTTGTCAGAGGCCTGTAAGCAGTTGCTCATCTGTCGTTTACCTCAGGTGCTGCGGCTACACCTCAAACGCTTCCGGTCAGTAAGAACAGCACAGTCACACGTTTATCCTGCCCTAGTCCTTTCACGTATCATTGTTGCTAACTGTTCGTGCTTGTTTTCAGGTGGTCCGGTCGGAACCACAGGGAGAAAATTGGCGTCCATGTGGCTTTCGATCAAGTCCTGAATATAGAACCGTACTGCTGCTCAGACGCTGCGCCTTCACTTCATAGAGAGGCCTACACATATGATCTGTCTGCTGTAGTGATGCATCATGGGAAGGGCTTTGGCTCAGGGCACTACACAGCCTACTGTTTTAACACTGAAGGAGGTTTGTGTCTGATCTATTACTTGTTCAAGTTCTGTTGCGGAGACACAGTTGTTTGACACCAGAACTTGGTTTGGTTTTGAAAGAACAAGAGTTTGAAACTTTTGATTGAAGGCATTTCTTGATGTTATGTTGATATAGCTTCCGGACTGTTGAGTTCTGGATATTCTCTTGACAGCTGTGTTTGTGTTGCAGGTTTTTGGGTTCACTGTAATGACTCCGAGATGAACGTGTGTAGCGTGGAGGAGGTGTGCAGCACTCAGGCCTACATCCTGTTCTACACGCAGCGCTCCTCATAGACCAACCCGTCTGCCTCTCTATCTCTCTTCTCTCTACCTGTCTCTCTCTCATTGGAGGTCTGTTCCTGACATCAGCAGTGAGACTCGGAGACGTTGGTTTGTCTCTGCTGGCACAGTCACACTTTACCCAGGGCATTCAGGACCAAACTACACTCACCTGCAGGGTCATGGATAAACTCAAGTACTGACGTTCTACTGCTGTCGAGAGAGAGACAGACGGACACTCGTCCTGGAGAGAGATGTGACCGCAATACGCTCATCAAACACACTGAATCAGGAATTCTTCACCTTTGATACATGACTGTTTTCTACTCTCTTTCTACTCTGGAGATAATTCAGGACAACAGTGAAAGCCTCTTCAAATTACATCTGTGGTACATGACTGAACAATCGATGACGCTGAATGTCTTTTAGTTGTGTGTGTGTGTGTGTGTATGTTTGGAAAGGTGTGACCTCTGATTCTGAACCTTTGTTCTGTGTCGTGAGAACACCTGTTATCCACATTATTGATCTTGTGGGATCTTCCTGATGATCGTGAATAAAGAACAAAAAAACTGAATTTGTGATGCGTTGTCTCTGTCATCGGTGAGCTGAAATCTGACTGACAGGTAAACATACACAGTTCGCATTTCAATCAGTGTGTGTGAAAGGTTAAGCACTTATATCTGATAATATACTGTCGCTGTCCGTCTTTCTGAGACCTCAAATGTCAAAACCCCACAATTGTTTAACAGAAAAAGACTGTGTTCTCAAAGTTGACAAGCACTTTGTAATACTTTTTTTCTGGGTAGATATTTGCAAAACCCAGCGAACAACAGAAAGGGTGGCTAATAATAATGATTTATGGCAAAAGCAAAATCACCAAAAAGGTTTCAGCAATATAAAAATGATGAGCATATAAGAAACTTTACCCTGGTTTAACTAATCAAACGTTTTTGTTTTATTAGCAGAAAAACTAACAAATGTACCATTGTCTCACTACTGTTAGCACAGTTTAGCCCCAGGGTATTAGCTGTAAAACAAAGGTAATGCAAGTGGTTATCAATCTTTCAAAAAGCATGGTTACTATACTATAGCTATCAGGCCCGCCGATAGGGGGGGACAAACGGGTCTGTTGTCCCGGGCCCAGGATAGGGGGGGCCCAGACGGTGAAGCTGGAACTAGTGAAGTCAATGTAGAGCAAGGTAAGAAACAGAGAGGAACATGAGAGGAGAGGAACAGCAGAGGAGAGGAACATGAGAGGAAGAGCAGAGGAGAGGAAGAGCAAGGGAAAAGGAGAGATCTGGGCACGGGGGGGCCCATCTAAGATTATCTTGTCCCGGGCCCAGGCAAGACTGTCAGCTGGCCTGATAGCTATAATAAAATCATTGTTTTCCCACTTAGGGTAATATAAACAAGTTTTATCATGCGCTTTTATCACATTAGTGCCTAGTTTTACAGACGAGGCTTAAAGGGACGGTTCACCCAAAAATGTATATTCAGTCAGCATTTACTCTCCCTTAAGTTGTTCTAAACCTGAATACATTTCTTTGTATTGTTGAACACAAATGAAGACGTCAGCAATTTTCATTTCTAGCACATCATTCACGGAAATGAACACAAAATGAGATATTTTGAAGAATTTAGAAAAGCAAACAGTTCTGGGGCACCTTTCGACTTCAATTTTAATTTGTCTTCCTTTGGCAGTCAATTATGTCCCAGGACTAATACATTTCTAACATTCTTTCAAATATTATCCCTTTAAAGCTAGTCCCAGACTAAAATTAATGATTGACCTGTATGAACTAAAAGTTATTTGCCATGACATATATTTGAGTGCCATTGTTTTGTCTCAAAGATTCACACAACAGTAATGCATTTGGTTTGGTGGAAAGTTGAAAACTATAGGCTAGAAATGTTGAATAAAGTTCATGGAAATGACGGACAATCAAGAATCTGACTGACACAGAAAGTAGAATAACTGTTGTTTACGTAGTTTGTTAATGATGGAAGCACAAGATTTGTGTGCAAGAGTCACAATTGTGTGGAAAAAATATTCAAATCATTTTTTTCAGATCAATAACCGTGATTTTACTGCAAAACATCTTTCTCATAAGCGTAATAGGCTTGTTTAGACACTTGGATTAAACGAACACAAACATCTCAGTCAAATCCTTATTTAATCAGTATGATCTTTGCGTTTAAAACTTGACTCTTAAATGATATCAAGGTTCGACACTAGTACAATACATTGTAGAAATCTCGCGCCATTTTAGGTCGTGAAAATTACCTCAGAGGATCCGTGATTGCGCTTGATGATGAAATCTATGAGATTAAAACACATAAACGCGCTTCATTCGGTGAACTGGTTTCTCCTCAACATCTGATTCTCATTTTGCTCACATTCTTCTTTGGCAGGTTCAGTTTGTCGGATCGATCTCATTTGCATAATGTTAATTTAACGGAGCTGCTGCACATCAGACAGCTGACGCGAGCAGCGCGCGCGTCCGACAAGCAGGCGGCGCGCTTGAGTCCTGCAGTTCTTCCAAACATTTACATTTATGCATTTAGAAGACGCTTTTATCCAAAGCATTATCGTATACATTTATACATCTGCAATCCCCTGAGATCCAACACACAACCATGCGTTGTTAACGCCATGCTAGCTACAGGAAAACTAGATGCTATTGGAGTTATTGACCATAGAGGAA
Organism: Barbatula barbatula; assembly: GCF_947034865.1. Classification (NCBI taxonomy): domain Eukaryota; kingdom Metazoa; phylum Chordata; class Actinopteri; order Cypriniformes; family Nemacheilidae; genus Barbatula; species Barbatula barbatula. Next base: position 24,053,100 of record NC_136776.1, on the reverse strand, counting down.
TTATGTCACATGGGATTTTAAGTGCATAGGTGGGTTAAGTAATTCATTAACCTTCTTAGACGAAACTTAAATGTAAAGGCTGCGTTTGATGAAACATCGTGTCATTATTAGTCTGAGTGGATCCACCAGTCTCAGTGTAATCCAGCCCGGGATTATATCCAGTTGATCTGGATTATACCATCAGACTACGAAAACACTTTTACACACTAATACAAATAAACACATATATGAATAAAACAGCAAGCAGATGTCTGGATCTATTTGCAAATGTGTTTAATAAGAATACAGCAGTGTTTTGATTTGTTTTAGTAAACGGGTAGAAACATGAGAAATCTGATCATGCTGTTAGTGATTGAGCGTGAGACACTTTAAACTGTGTTTACAAAAATGTTCTGATGACAGATGTGATAACAAACGTTGTAAAATAGTCTACACGGAATGAAAATTCTTCCTATATTCACTTGTTTTATGCACAATCCTGGTCTTATTGTCCACGATTCAGCGGTAAGAAATACAATGTTGTCTTTGGAATCTTTCAGCAGATTAACTTCACCTCTGAAACGACCTTCATTTTTGGTTCTCTTCTGTTTCAACATCAATGAATTCCCTACAGACAAAATCAATATCTTAAATCAATAAGCTTCCTACATGACATTATGACAGTAGATGGGTTCACCTTAAACAGCACACAAAAACATATGATTCATGTGAAATGAAACCTTACAAAAGATCAAATATAACAGACATTGAGTTCCACGGAGACTAAACAAACCAAACGCACCACGCGTCTGAGATGGGAATGTCATGAATCATCCTTCTCTCAACTCATTTCTTCTTTCTCCTCCAGGAACCAGTTTAACATTCATTAGTTTAAGCAACAAAGGTGCTCAAAGTTCTAAAAAGAAAGCAAATATTTATTCGTTCATAAGAAAGACAGAAGAAATGAAGAGTGGAGTAGCCCAGACCTGTGATTCTAAAAGCGGCTTCTTCAGGTCTCTTCAAGTGAATCAATGGATGTTTGTGTCTGTTTTCTACACCACTCGATTTCTCGCTTCCATCACAATGGCAGGGATGCGTCAATCAGCGTCTAGAGTTCTTTGCGAATGTTTTGATCGGTTCTCTCAGCTGGGGAGCATAAGAACCTCCAGCCAATCCCAGTGTTTCCACAGCGTGACCAGGAAAAGCGCCAGGGCGAGGGTGGCACCGACACGGGTGCGGGTCTTCATGAGCGGGGTGATGAAGTTGGCCATGGTCGAGACGAACACCAGGAGCACGGCCATCAGGGCCAGAATGACGTTGATGAGTTTCCCCAGTAGAGCTCGAGCGTTCGCGTTCTCCACACCCTCCAACTGAACCACCTGCTGCTGCTGTTGCTGTAACTCCAGTTTGGTAATGCGGGTGAGACAGGACTCTACTGCCTCCTACACACACAAACACAGAACCACAGTAAGCTATAAACGTTCCAACAAATGATGACATTGCCCAAAGGACATCAAATCTGGATGCAAGTTTCAAGGTGGTCCACCGGATTGGACGCACCTGTATGTCCCGTGCTCTCTCGTACGACTGGTACGCAACCTTCTCCTCCATGCTGGCCAGTTCCTGCTTCAGGTTGCTCATTTCATTTTGATGAAGTTCCGTCAGATCGTTCAGTTGCTCCTCCAGACGCTCGTACCTGCGGGTGATAGAGAGACGTGTGAGCGGTGAACAGGCCCCGAACGGGTGCAGGTGCCGTCGTCTTACCTGTATCTCTCCTCCTGTAAGCACTGGGTCATGTAGGTGTAGTCGCTCTGCAGCTGCGCCTTCATGTCATCGATGGCGTCCTCCATGTGAACCTGACCGGCTTTGATCTCCTGCAGGCCTTCGAGTAGAGCATCCCAGGAGGAAGACGACGAGTGGTGGTGATGATGGTGGTGATGATGTCCGTCTAGTCGCGGGCTGCCCATGGTCGCTCCCATCCCTGACATGGCCCCACCCGCTCCGCCTGAATTGCTGCCACCCGCTGAGCCGGAGGAGGCGCTGGAGCATTCGTCGTCACTGCCGTATTTGGGGCTGGAGACAAGCGTGGCGCTGCCGCTCAGAGCTCTGGGGGTTTCCTCCGTGTGGACATCCTCCAGAGTGTCCTTCATGTGAGCGATGTTGTCGGCGCTGCCAAACTTGTTGCGGATGAGGCTCGCAAATTCTCGTGGTTTTGAGACGACGGCGGTGTGGGTGAATGCGGACACTCCGCCTTTTACACCCTCCACCACACCCCCTCCGAAACCGCTTATTCCTGCTCGCACGTTAGCGCCTACGTCCTTCAGTCCCTGCTGCATGTCCCGCAACACGTCTTTGGGCTGTCGCGCTGGGCCATTCTAAAGGCAAGTTGGGAAACAACCATTACATATGCGGTTAACAAATGTGAGAACTCACTAGGGAATGTTGACGTTACCTGCTCGATTTCTTTGAGTTTCTTGTGGTAGTGCTCAAGTTTTTTGTGCAGGTGTGCGATGGTCTGCGCAGATTTCTGGTTCTTCTTCTCAAACACTTGTTTGATGCGTGACGCCTGCTGTTTGTCGGCATTGTTGGCCAGTTTGAGATACTCTGCCACATTATCATCCCGCGCCTCCTGTTCCACACGGATCTGCTCAGTGATCTTTAGGATCTTCTGCTGCAGGTGTTCCAGCGCCACTCGTGTCCTCTGGACCTCACCGCACGCCCCGTCTGACCCCGCCTCCACACTGATGTTCCCATCTGAACCTCCGTGGCTCACAGAAGGCGGCAGACCCAGTGTGGACACTTCACTCTTATCCAGCTGCACACATACAGAATCAAACCGTGAACATGCCGTGAATATTATATTGCAACAGAGAACATACACGTGATTCTAACACCTCACATGCAGCAGCAGTCTGAGTGCAGGCCGTAATGGCTGTTACAGTCCAAACAAAAACTAAAACCACACGCTCGCAGAGAGAAAGCGTGACCCACTTCTGTTCTGAAAATATCTCTGCTCCGTACACAACATCACGCTAAATCAAGACGCGTTGTTACGTATGCTGACACGGATTTATGAGAATCTCAGCAAATCAATGACACTGAAATCTGACAAGCTTATTAACACATGTCACACATCAACCAGCACTCATGTGCGCTATTCAAAAATCAATAGTAATTTATGTTTGTGATGCATCATTAATCAACACACATAAATGAATGGTCATAAAGTTCTTCATTTGTAAACATACATGTGGCAGCAAATAAGTACACATGCATGTAAGGCGTTAAGTGCGGTAACCCCCCAAAATCTCTCATGAGAGGTTCCTGCAGTCCACGCATGTGACACTGCACGCCTGAGTCATGTTACCTGCACACACGCGTGTGCGATGTGTGTGTGATGTGCAGGCCTCTAATGGACATATTTAGAAAGTAGGTTGGAATTGATCGGCGGGGGGGACAGCGAACACACACACGCACTTGCAGTGTAAATGATGTGTGTCTGATGACAATGTGTCTAACTGGAGACATGCAGAAGCGCAGGAGAGAGACAGACACATGGACGGACGGATGGATGGACACTACACATGAGGACATGAATGAGGAGGAATGTGTGAGACATTACCATGATCTTCAGTGCAGGCTGAGCTGTCTCACTGCAGAGACGTGTGTGAGGGCCATATCCCTCCAGCTGTCTGTCTGTCTCTCTGATGAATCTGTCATGCTTTACAATAGCGCCTGGCCTCCCGTTTGTCTCATCTTTGTCTGGAGCTCGTTTCTTTCTCGAGTCTGGCCGTGTTTGTCTGTGTTGATGCGGCTGCGGCGCAGATGAGAGAAGGGGGAGGGGAGCTCAGCGGAGCATGCGTCACACACACGCGCATGCCACACACACACACACACACACACTGCAGCTTCTACATACACACTCATTCAGAGTTCAATCTGTCCAACACGAATGTGTGTTTACACAGAGAAACCACATTTATTACTGTTGTGCATGTGTGTGTGTGTGTTCATGGGAGTGTGTGTGTGTGTGGGGGGGGCCAGCATGACATTTCCAAAACTGACAGCAGGGGCTGATGGGAAAGCTGACGTCAGTTTCATAGCAACACTCTTCATTACAACTGGGTTACTATGTTGCAGCACCGGTTACTCTCACACACACAAACTTCTCTTGTAAATTCTTTACTGTAAATGTTTTTTTGTACATTTTGGACTTGAGTCAAATTTCTATGTATATTTTGACGAACAAAAATTGTGTCAGATTAGAAGAAATGTCATACAGGTTAATGAGGAGAGAATTGTGTTTTTGTGTGTACTACTCATTTAAGAACCAATAACAAACAAACACGGGCAACATTATATCTTCATATGCAGCTTTATGAACAATTAAATGTAAGTCAAAAAATACAATAAGACATTTATCTGGAAATAAATACAGCAAATATTCTAAGCTCTTCAACAACAACAGACTTGTGCAAGCTACACTACTCATATAATAAGAGTGCAATTCAGTATAATCTGTCAATTACCCGCATATTTGCAGATTTACAGACATCAGAATACAAGAAACATTACAGAACAAAATGCAAAACACATGAAATAAAACAAGAGCCACTGTAATATCACCATTACATTGTTAATAACATTAACTCGATTCACACGTCACGGCTGGACGTAAAACACACAATCTTTGTGTTCCATGACAAACAACAAACAGAAGAATTGAGTGTTTGTAAATGCGCTTTAGTCGTATTTGGCCAAATTGATGAAATGCAAGCAGAACGGATTCATGCCTTGTGTTTAGAAAACCAAACATTGCACTAAATAAAACGCAATATAAACCCAGAAATTCGTTCCGCTAGAGTTTCATAAATGTGACCAAGTGTTTGTAAATACGTTGTTAAAACGTAAGTGGAGATTATGAGAACATTCTGTCAGCTTGACCAGGGTTGAGGTTTAAAACAATAATATTAATAATGAGAGTTAGATTCATAAATAACTAACGTTTCCTTTTTAAAATGAGCTAATACATCTTTTGTGCAACAAAGCAATACATTTCTATGAGTGTACACTGAAATAAATCTAGAGAGTTCTTTCTGAAACTGGCAGATACACACTTGAGGCAAACCCTGTGGTGGGTTTGAGACTGAAAAGATTCATGAACATCCTGTGAAATATTAAAGCATCTCTCGAACGCCTTTTAAGTGTGAACCGTACACAAGATAAACAAACACAGAAACATGAAGTGCACATGAAGAACACACATGATTGAAGACAAGCCCAAGATGTGTAGTGTAGTGCTGTGTGTTTGAGGAGAGCGCTTGATCCACGACACCACAATCTATAGAGTTTATATGAATAAAAGTGTCTCACACACATCTGTGCTTCACACGTGATGACGGTACGAGTCCAGATGTGTGTGTGTGTGTTTTACAGTTATCGGCCTGATTTGCGGGGTGTGGCCACCAGCCTCTTCTTCGCCTGATAGAAATCTGTTAAAACACAAAAGTAACATATTTAGAATATTGACATTGTTAGTAAGATAATTATAAGCTAGTTTTCATTGCTCATTAATGTAAAATATAATATATGTTATCCCTCCATGTTTACAGTACTTGAGACATGTTTGTGACTCCGCCCACTCTCTCTCTCACCTGTGATATTTGTCTGTTTTCTTTTCTGTGCTTCGTTCTTTTCTGGTGTTTCCTCCGTGTGTTGTTGTGGAGCAGATGTCAGGCGCTCTGGAGTTCTGGGAAGGTTCTCTTTCTCTGATTTGTGTGATTCTCCTTCCCGCTGCTCCTCCGTCCGACACGTGCGGTACATCACAGGTAGTCCAACAGCAGACACGCCCTCCCACTGAAAGTCTCCGCCCTCTAATGGCTGATCTGAGACGAAGTCATAGCTCCAGCGGCGCGACGCTTCTTCCAAGTCTTTCCGTAGAGCGTCATTGTATTCAACCTGAAGCTGCTCGTGATCCACCGGACCGAACAGATTCCTCTTCGTCAGCCCGTTTCCAAGAGCTCGAAGGACTTGTTTGTGATCTGCCATGACCTTTCTCTGCTGAGAGAGAGATCAGTTCTTCACATATACTTCACATATTATATCGTCACGTGTGTCTCAATGGTTTTGATCCAGTGTGAATTTGTGGTTTAATAGCTTTTCCTTGCCTTCATTTTGAAAGCACAATCAAATTGGCTTTACAGCTCATTTCAACTGTTTTCCATGTGAAATGTTATTTACGTCATTTCAATGAATCAAAATAGTTAAGTTATTTCAATGTATGCAAGTTAAAGCAAAAGAACTGTAAAGCTAATTTGATTTGATAAATTTATGGCTGCGAAATATGGACCAATCAACAGCTCCGAATCTGCCTATCTGTCAACACACGAAATATTGTCAATTACTGCAAAGAAAATGTAAAGTATAACGTGAAGGTGAGCTGATGTCAGACACGTCTTGTCCTCTGTGCAGTCATGTATGATTGCGACTCATGATGATGTCATCTACAGTAACATGTGAGGGCATGTTCCACTCCAACACTGCACATACATGACCAGCAGAGGGCGTCTAGTGCACTACACTCTATACTACTATATTCAACATACACTTCAAATGACAAACATTAAAAACATTTATCTTATAATCAGCTCTTGTCTTCTAAAAATATATTTGTGGGCATAAACATATCTTCATATTTCTGATCCAAGGGACCAAAATCTTATTCTATCAAAGCACACCCAATGTTATCAAATAAATATATAAATAAAAATGTCAATAATAATAATGTCTATCTTTGTGTGCTTTAAGTATGAAAGAAGATCTAAATATCACATTTCTACAGAAAACAGCACATCTGAGTGACGTTCTTACAACAACACAAAACGAGAACTAAAGACAAATCTATAAATAGATCAATATTTAGTGATCAACAAACCTATCTGTTGCTAAATATAAAACTATATCGGAATATATGTACCATAATAATAAAATACACGAGTACTTTTTTGATTATATTACTCAGGAACATAGTTTTATAAACTTGCAAAGCATCTTTTTTCGAGACGATTACTGGAGGTCATGACGTCACGACGTTTCTTCACGAGCACGAAAGGAGGAAACGTTCTGTTCCAGTACGAGATACATTCAAGACGGTGGCGGGAAACGGAGACCCCCCGCTGATTGGTCAGAAGTGACAGGCAAGCTCGTGCCCTGCCCACTTTACTCCAGCCGTCCACGTGAACGTGGAACTCGTGTTTGCCGGTGGAAACCAGCTCGAGATGGGAAACACGACTCTGATGTTAATATCATCACATCACGCGTGAAAACGACACTCGACGAACTCATGACGATTATAAAACAACTCGAGACGAACCTTCTGAGTAATTTATCAAACTTTATTCAAGCGGATTCACTTCAATGTAGACACAAAAGAGTTCGACTTTATACGCGTTAAGATAAAGCAATACGTGTTTTCATTCTTAAATAACTATACGTGTCGCGAATAAACAAATCAATGATTTTCTTATTATTATTATTATAAAATTAAGTTATTATCAAGGACCACACTGGAAATATGTTTCTTGACTTATCCTTGGCAAGAGAATAATACGGATGTATCGCTACTTTATGTCTAATCAAACCAAATCAAAATAAAACTTTAAGACAACATTTGTAAAAGTGCAAGAAAGCAAAGAAACTTGACACTTACGTTTTTAGATTCCGCAGATTGTGAACCGGAGTAATGTCATAAAAGTGTCACTTTCTATGTAGAGTAACTGTTCCAGGAATATTAAAGTAATCCTCCGTTTAGACTTTGAGTGTTACGTGTTAAACTAAACTCGACTTCTGCAAACTCTCAAAGTTCTGCCGCTGCGACGGACTTCACGAGACTTTATAACCTCCGCTGAGCGTCAACACGGAGAGTGGGCGGGATTACAGAGCGCTGCACGTGTACTGAGCCCGGTAAACACGTGACAACGCGTACACGCGCGTGCCGCGGGAACGCGCAATCGTGAGGAAATTCCAGCGCATCCGCGTCACAGACTAGAACCACAAACACACACACACACAAACACACACACACACACAATCACACACTCACAAACACACGCACACTCACACACGCACACACACTCACACACTCACACAAACACACTCACACAAACACACACACACACGCATCACACACAATCACACACACAAACACACACACACGCATCACACACACACGCACACAATCACACACACAAACATACGCACACACACACAAACGCACACACACACACACATTGTACAGCAGTTAAGATCCTAAAATTGAGTTTCTTATAAACTTGCAATCATAAATGGAAATAGAAGCACTTTTACTCTTATGGATTTAAGAAATGATGTTTTTTTATTGTGGATTCTAATGAATGTCAATCAAACTGGAATTGGTTTTGTTTTGAGCCATAATAAGTCAAGAAATACAGCTAACACAATAAAACACAACGAAAACATGATAACATAATAAAAAACATGATTTTTGAACAATTTACAAACAGAGTTATCTCATTTTAGATACTTGGATTACATTTTTACATTTACAGTTACATTGAGTCATTCAGCAGATGATTTTATCCAAAGTGACTTACAGAGAGTTCAGGGAGCAATAAGAGATAAGACATAAAAGAGCAATAATACAATAGGTGCTAATGCAAAGATACTAGTTTCAACAGAAGCCAGAACAACACCTGTTGAGAGAAGAGGGTTAGTGAACCTTATTTATTTATTTCTTCACTCATTTGTCTGTTAAGTATTCACAGAAGAGATGGTTTGAAGTAGTTTTTTGAAGGTTGTGAGAGATGTGGTTGACCGGACCGCATTGGGAAGAATGTTCCAGGAAGGAGTCACAATTTGTGATATAAAAACTGTAAAATGATTCATTACAGCGTTTTATTAAAGTGATAGTTTTCTAATTCAAAGACATGTTATGAAGATATGAATGTTGTCATTTGTTAATATTTGTAATTTACTAAACAGAACCTGAACTCCACTAAAACGGTTTGTGTCCCTAATGAGTGGATCCTTCCCACGCCAATTACATTCATTAGGAAGAGTCCGTCACGCGTGTAAACTGTTTGTTTGTTTGTGGATTAGTGTGTTATTTGCTTTCGTCTGGACGCTTGCGTAACACCAGCCGGCAGTTTAATTAATAAAACACTTAATATCACAACTTTACACTTTAAACGTTGCTTTCAAATGAGAAATACAACAAACAGCGCTATGAAAAGATACCAAATAATAGTTTCCTGAAGAGAAAAAACAAGATCAAAAGTGCCTATTTAGTGATGGATTGAATGGAAACACTCCATGGAGTTCAAGAAAGCATATTTATCTTTGTCACTTTTTCTGTGACATTTTAATTGAAAGTCATTTAGTAAACATTTATTACTTGTCTTGCAGAATGACATTAGTATGAGCCCAATTTTGTTTTAATGTGGATAAATGTCTTGGGTAAATCTTGTCTTTTACGTGTAACTTCATTTTATTCAAAAGAACATCAAATATGTATTCACCTCAACACTGAAATCTGTATGAATGTCTTTGTGTGGTTTAGCACAGAAAGATATTTAGACGAATGCTTGTAGCCTAACAGTTCTTGGACCCCATTGACTACCATAGCGCCGCAGAACTGTGTGCTGTCCTTCATTCTTCAAAATATCTTCTTTCACCTTCAACTGAGCAAATAATATCAAGTTATTTTTCATACTATGGGAGTCAATGGGGTCCAAGATCTGTTTCGTTACAAGCATTTGTCTGAATATCTTTCAGTGTATTCATGAGAACAAAAGCATGTATTCACATTTGCAACGACTCGAGTTAACTCTCCCATTAGAACATCAATGATCTTAAACCACTGTGTGAATCTATCATGACTTTTATACTAGAACACTTTTGATGACATTTGTCTTCAGTCACAGGTTCTTCTAGAATGAGACTTAATGTATATGATGCTTTTAACACAACACACGTCATTAGAGTTTAATATTTAACCTGTAGCATCACTAATGTTCATCTAGTGCCAGTTTTTCAAAATTACAACTTACAGCAAAAAATAAGTCAACATGCATGTTTTTATTCTCGATTATTCTATTTATTACTTGTGAAAAGCAATATGAAAATAAAATCTAAATAATCCAAACAAGACATTGAAAGTCTTACAACGGCAAGCTGTTGATAAGGAATAAAACCTAATATTAAACTGAGAGAACGTCACGGTCAATGCACATGTGCTTCATATAGTTCACACAAAAACACTAAAGCAACAGTCAAACATTTGATCTTACTACTAAGAGTTCTCTTAAACAGCTGTTAAAGTTTTTAGATAAAGAGTTTCCTCTTTAAAACCTCTTCACAACTTTTACTAAGGAACAGAGAGAAAGGGCGGGGTTGACCTCGTTGCTATGGGTGATGTCAGCTAAATACTGACTAAGACCACAGTGATTGGCTGATGAAAGACGCATCTGTTAGTCATTTTTTTCATAGGAATATTATAGAATGAGGTTTCAAACTGACATATATAAATAAAGATCTTAAAATAAAAATCATATTCAAATCAAATATTTAAAAAATAACTGTTGACAATTAAGATAAAAATATACAGTGAGTAAATATAAGTTACTAATCAAACAAGTGATGTTTTGTGATTAAGGCCCTGAGGTCTATTCATTTGCAACTTACATTAATGCATAACAGTTGAGTATTTAAAACCTAACAACTTAATCAACACTAGACAAGTGTTAAATAAAGACACAAGCAGCGAGTGTTTTGTAATGAGATTTAATTCAGATCAACATTATAAACGCTACAAGGAAAAATAAAATATGAAAGCTGTTCTTCATTCCTCCCCCTGCTGTCATCATAGTGCCATTACACCTACCCCCCCCCCACTGCTGCTCTCATTACACAGTAACAAATAAAACCTAAAGGAACCAGTTCAGAGCAGCAGATTCCACTCTCAGTCCACCTGACCAATCACACAGGAGATTGCCGCTCTTACATCAAATAAAAAAAAAAATCTTAAAAGTATGCAAGATGGAATGATGTCACATAAAAAATGATGCATCACACCTCCTAACACACACATACGCACAGACTGCCACAGAAAACAAATGAAACGCTAAAATAACTGAGGCGTAAAAAAACAACCATGGGAGACACGACGATTGGCGGACGAGAGTCTTTTTTCAAGATGTCTGATCGGTTCCATCACGCTCTTCTCATCGTCACGTTTATTTCCTCTCGGTAGATCTGGAACGGCTGTAAAGAAAGTCGAGTTTAGTGCTTGTCACCATTTCTCCAACACACACACATGAATTATCAGAAGGACGCTTACCTCCTCGATCGAGAGAAAGATCTTGAGGGTTTATGGTTCCTGTCACGGGACAGAGATCTTTCCCTTCTGCGCTCTCTGGACAAAGATCTAGAAAGAGTCCAAAGAACAACGCTTAGCAAGACTCAACCCACCAGACGTTATTTGTTTTTTAGACACTGAGAAACGGTCGGAGGATATAATTGTTGAGCTCACCTGCTACGACTACGACTGAAGCTCCTCCTCCTGGGAGATCTGAAGAGGAGGGAAAATGAGCAAAAGAGTGAGCAGACCATTCAGAAGACATTAACAGCCCTGAATCTCCAGCCGGCTAGAACTCAACACTGCCCTGATACAGGGGTGGAGTGGAGATCCGCTCTCACATAATCAACATCATCATGAACACACGAGGGTTGGGTGAACCTCGCGACACTGCTCTGAGACTAGAACTAGTTAACATCAGAGTCTAGAATTCACTCAAGAGAAACGCACAGCAGACAGAATGGAGACAGTGAAAAACCAAAAAAAGACACTGAAAGCCCCGAACCTCCGTTTGGGCTCCCCATCAGTCTGCTTCCCTAGCTTAACCCCTCTCTCTCTCTCTCTCTCTGTGTTCAGGAGTTTCAGTCAAAAGATTTCATACCAACCCTGTTTGATTTTTTCAGCATTAAACTGTATAAAGCAGGAAAAACTTACTAGGCTTTTGGTTTTCAACAAGCTAGAAAAGGCGAAGGGGAGGCGGCTGGCGGCCGGGGAGCAGAATTGGTGGGAAAGTGCAGGCCAGATGCCGCGAGCTGATTAGCTGGCTTGCGGATGGGGGCTGGACGTAGTGGATTTTTCCTGCTTTTATTGCTTAGCTGTAGGCTGATGATGCCGCTTGGTAGTGTAGACATTGGTAAACGTTAAACGCCGATTGGTGAGGAATGTGAAGTGGGCCGCTGCCGATTGGGTGTAAAGGTTGGAGGAAGAGCTGATAACGGCATGCTCAGGAACCAATGGGCTGGTGCCACCTGATGACTGGCCGTGCCTGGGTCATGTGACACCGACCCAGCCAGCTGATTGGGGCACGCTGGTCACATGATGCTGAAAGAGGACTAGTAGACTGAGGGTGGTGAGGAGAGGCATGGTGGTGACTCTGCAACGGGTTCATTTTTATTAATATAGATGATAAAAGAAAATAATAAACAACCTTCATTTAAGTCAACAAAAGATTGCATTCCAACCATTGACACTCGCCATTATCTTACTCCAGACCCGCGACTGGGCTTTGAAATCCAATTCACACGAGTTCTCGCCAATGAACGAGAAAAATTGTGAATCGCACATGTTGGAAAGACGCCGATTACATTTCACCCTAGAATCAAAACACGTCGTCCTTTATGACGACAGTGACGTATTAGTCCACTTTAAACTTTCATTGACATAACACAAGCAATCTCCTGACGTCTGAGGCTAACAACATAGCGCAAGAACAAAGAAATCAAATAATTTTGATAATAGGGTGAAACACGACGGACTTTGTGAGATTCACTCGAATAATACTTGAGCTGAGGCCTCGTGTATAAAACTACATATGTGTAAATGTTAATCTAAAAGCATCAGTGTGCACATTTAATGTAAAAAGTACGGTTTATACATCAGGCCTGCAGGTACATCAAGATCTATCTGAATTTGAGTAGCCCAGTCAGGCGTGAGTTGCATTTATTGTTTAATAGTTATCAATGATAATGAAGATGGAAGAGTAAAGCATCTCCAGCAGACAGAAGCAGCCTGGCGACGAGCGCAGGCCTCCGGATCCAGCGGGCCGATCGAAACCCATTATTACCCGCCGATCCAACACCTACATACACCTGAGGGGAGAGAAAGGGTTTACCTGCGCCTGGCGGTCGGGCTACGTCTACGGTGGTCATCGCGTGGGCGTCGGCTCCAGGATGGAGGCGGACCCCGGTTACGATTGCGCTTCTCCCCGTTGGACAACTCCACCCTCACCCGGCAACCGCAAAGAGTCCTGCGTGACGACAGCAAACAGTCAAACCACAATACAGAAAAACAATTAAATAAAGAAGGTTGTATTTCTCACTCACCGTCCGTCCAGCTCTCTGACGGCGTCTGTGGCATCGCGGGGGTCCTCGAACTCCACGAACGCAAAGCCAGGAGGATTCCGGGCCACCCAAACGCTCCTCAGGGGTCCGTAATAACCGAAAGATCTCTCCAGTTCGGATTTATTCCCATTGTTGCCAAGGTTACCCACGTAAACCTTGCAGTCCAGAGGACAATCCCGATGCATGACTGGATCTACAGGACGCAAGAGCTCACGGTTAGCAAACATTCCCACTTCCGCATTAGAATCCATCAGAATGTCAGTGTAGTTCATAACTTTAACAGGACTGGAGCGAGTCAAGTGTATTCAGGTACAACCGGATGGTTTGGTGAAAGTGCTCAGCGTAACACAAAGAAACTTAATACCACACCCCCAAAACCCCCATGAACACTCACAAATAAACCACTACATTTAACAGAATACAAGAAAAAAGGTGTGGTGCCATATCATCGTTGTTATTTCAGTTGAAGAGATTAATTCAAACCGTACTCTATGGGAAAAGTCACGTTCTTCTGTTGCAGTGTATGAAAATCCTAACAAACCATTATTCACACATTACAACCATTAAGTGAAGGCAAACCGTCGCTCGGCCCATACCGCGATATATGGCGCACGTGTGGTTGTGATAGATTGCGCTACTTTTTTCGATTCTGTTGCGTTTGAACCCCAATCGTTTATTTTCGTTACATCGCTGCTTAAATATCGTTTAATCTCTCCTCAGGAGGCTCTTTGAGAGCTTTACGCTCGCGGTATCTGAACGCTTCAATGCTACGCCAGTAGCGTATAAAACACGTATAATAATCTAGAATCAACGCAGACATATTTGCAATAAGAGTAAAGTATAATGTAAGCGGAGTATGAGATGCAACACGTGAACTGAGAGGAATCAATGAACTCGGGCCTTTGCTTTTGTTTGCAGCTCAAAATGGCGCACGGCGTGCACGCGCGACTCAATTTACACAAACACGTTAACGTTAAGCCTCATTTCATCATTAATCGACACACATGAATGAAATTTAAACTGTTGCGACGTTTAAAACACGATCGTTTAATTAACGAGGACAACTAAAAGACGCGTTGTTAGCGGCTAACGGCTAATCCACCTCAACGCTAAAATGGCGGCCTGCAAAAAGCCACAAATCTGCCTGAAACACAAAACAATCGCGCGATTGCGCCACGTTTAAATGATATATGACACGTGCACTTGGTAATCGTAAGAAACACGCGTTAGTTTACCTTGAATGTTTGCGAGTTTTGCAGATCGAGTATCTGCTCTATTCCTGTATCGGATTTACTCTGAAATGGCGCAACGACGGATGCGAACGCACATTCGTACCCTATGTGACGTCACGACGCACGCAACGTAGGCCGTATCCTGGCACGTGAGGCGTCTGCAGGCTGCACAGAGGGTCTGTGACGGGATCTCACCCGTCAGGCCTCATCTGAGAGGAATGAGATGAATAATCACATAATAAACATCACAGAACTACGCGTCACGTGACTCTTAAACGCTGATGCTTTAGGGATCTGTGTGATGTTCTGATGATCGTTGTTGGCTCTTATGATTTGAAGCTTCGTGCTTTGAAACTTCACAAGAGTCCAGAATGTTCGGTCGAGAAAGTTTGTCAGCACGTGTCAGTTGCTAGTTAGAGATGTTCATGTGCGCAGGAATGAACGCTGACACATCGACATCCCACTTAAACACATTTCTCACCTACAGAAACCACATCCAAGATGTGTTGCCACGGCGATGGGACTCCTTAGAGATGCTCCTCTGTTCATGTGGAATCACATGGATGACGTCACGTGCTTTGAACTGCATCCATAAAGCTTTTTAAAGTTGTCTTGAGTCGAACCAAAGAGTTTTTAATCCTGAAGCTAATCGTCCGTAGAGTTTATCTGATGCTCTTTTATGCACATTCACATCTTCTGGTCCGACTTTAACATTCAATGGCAGGAGTCTCTGTGAAGTTCTGTATAAATGAGCCGGACTGATAATTGGGAGTCTCGGGGGTCTGACTGTGACATCACTACATGTGTTTGGAGTGCTGGGGGTCTATATAAACTCTGAGGAGAGGGTGTCTGTCAGTCAAACACAGACAGCCGTCTCACTGTCAGAGAGAGTGTTGTGTTTTATTGTCAGATCAGTGTCAGTGGATGATGTTGAAGGGTCTGTGGTCTCATCAGCGTCTCGCTGTCGTCTTACTGATGGTGCTGACGGTCGTTCAGTGTCAAGACAGCCAAAGGTAAAACCTTTTTTATTTTAAATAGATTTTTATATCTTTAAGTGTCTACCAGCAAATGTACTAGGTTGTGTTTGTCATATATCACCAGTGATGTGTAAGTTACTCTGAGAAAGTGATGAATGACTAGTTACTAATGACATATTCAATAGTGTAATGAGATTACTGTACAAATGATTCTCTCCAAACTCTATTTAATGACTTTCTATATTCTACATCATCAACCTGGATTAGTGAAGTGATTCAATGATAGACATGAAACGCCTCTTAATTCAGTCAAATAACTCATAGAAAACTACATAAAGTATTATTATTATTATTAACTGACCAAAGTATACAAATGTGAGAATTATACATTAAAGCACAGAAGTTAGACTATGAATTTTGATGTCGTTTCTACTATAGCACGCACATATATTACACAAAGTATGAAGTTTACTTGCTTTACTTTTTCAATGGAAAAGACATTAAATAACAGTAACTAATAACTTACACAAACACTGTATATCAAGCAGAGTTATTGCCGTTTTTTTATACTTCGGTTGATTAGTTTTATTAATATTTTTGCTTTTATTTGGATATTTTAGTTTTTGTAATAATTTTAGGTTATTAGATAAGTTATACGTTATTTCAGTTTACTCTTTTTATTGACTTTGCAATGTGTCTGATTTCCATTACATTTTAGGTTTTCAAGTAACCTTTAGGTCTGATTGAACCGAAATGTTTAGTTTAGCCTGAATTGTTGTAATAAAGCAATAATCACCGTGAAGCAGTGTGTTATAGTGCATTTTATAACAGCTAATGGTGTTTAAGGCACTCCGTGAAAAACCCTCCCAGCTGTTATACTATAATGCACAATAACACACTGCTTCACATGGATTATTGCTCTTTTAAAACAGTTATCATCAAATAATGTAAATGAAGTGATGTACTGCGGTTATAAATCGAGCTATAACGGCTTAGAACTCGGCTCAGCCAATCAGAATCCAGCACCAGAACTGTGCGTTTTATAATGCGGTGTTTGTTCCAGCAGACGGGCGGTGACGGAGCATCAGTTGATGCATGATCGCGGTCGCTCTATTCAGAGTCTGAAGCGTTTGATCTGGCTGTCCAGCGCGATGGAGGGTCTTCACACGGCTCAGACGCGCACAATGACCCCCGGTGATCCTCACGCCCGCCCGGGTCTCCTGCTCTCTCAGCCCGGCCACAGGAGGGCGCTGCTGAGTGACATGTACATGCCCCACCTCACTGCTGCGCTGGACGGAGAGAAATAACATCTGCTGACCCGAATAATCGCACGACACGCGTATACCAATGGCGTATGATATTGAAGTATTGTGACGATATGATACTCTGATGTCGTACGCCGATCATGACATCATCACTTTCACTTTTTGTGTGACTGTAAGTCTGTATTGTTGAGTGCTGGTAAGCAAATATATATTCTATAGTTGATGTATTTATAAGAGGTTCAGATGAGCTTCTTTCTGTAGTTCCAGCTGTTCACATGTGAGTGTTTCCAAAGTTTACCGTAAAGATGTCGTGAATGTTTGCGTTTAGATTATAAACGATTCGCACTTATGATTGAAATGATTCATCTCACAACCGAACAAGACAAAACCATTTAATTTTCCAGAACAGTGAAGGTGAACCTTTACACACGCGGTTATTTTCAGTCCGTGTGCTTTATCAATATCTCAAAACAGCTGTAACGTTTATTTATTTGAAATTCTAATAAAAAAATTACATTTCTCGATCATTTTCTCAGTGTGAATTCGTGCTCTGACCAGCATGGACGTAAAAAAGTTCAATAAAACGAATCTAAAATCCATCACAGATCCACAATATAAAAGAGGTGAAAAGTGAGGCACCACAGAGAAGTAAACAGAAGTCTTGACAGCTGATTCAACAGGAAACACTTCAAGCGGCCCGTCGACTTTACCAACACGACATACTGAAATCAATCTGGATCTTCATACGCTCCGGAGATCTCAGACAACAGGCGTCAAACACACCTGTCTCACACGTACACACACACACACACACACACACACACACACGTACGCACGCACACACACGTCTCACTCTCTTCACTTTTGGAAAGCGTTCGCCCATCATCCTGAAAAAGAGAAACATTACAAAGCTTTAATGTAGATGAAGGGAAAGTAAAGGCAATCCCAGAGTGCACTGGGAACACAAATGTTTAAAAGTAAAACATAAGGACGGTACTTTCAGCAGGGAAAGAAATATGTGTTTACTTCTGTTAACGTAAAGACAAACAGCAGATGGCAGTAAAGCAACATTTTGAATGTCAGCAGTGGAATGAGCTCAACTTGAATCCAAGATGGCCGACAGAGTTTTAGAGAAAGATTAAATGTGAGAATATTAAAGTGATTTTAACAGCAATAGTCTTGTGTTTATTTTTTGCTGAATGTATAATCAAATAATTGCATTCATTACAGTTATGCCAAATGTTCAGAACAGATCGGTTTAGGCACATTCTACACAGATTGTGTGTCGTGTAAAAGTTGTGGTGTCTCAGATCTCACACTTTGTGACGTTTCATTTGTGTAAGAATGGTGTTTTGTAGACAAACTGTCAGAAATAATTTGGATTTTTGAGAAAGATTGAAGCCTGACAGCACACTCCATCTGTCTTATATCTATTTGACATCTGCAAGACATCTGCAATACATAGTTTGCTCATCTGCAATACGTCTCGGAGACGCAGAACGTCTGTAATACGTCTGCTAAAAATATCTGCTGCGTAAAAACATCTGCTAAACATCTTAGAAAGAGCTGTTGTTCATCCATTCTACATCACATCTCACAGACGTCTCCTAGAGGTCTATATGATGTCTGACGGCAAACGTCTCAGAGACGTATTGCAGATGTGAAATTGATGAAAGCCAGATGAGGTGTGCTATCAGGGAATATTTTCTGATTTGACAGCACACGTGCATCTGGGAGACGTCTATGAGATGTCTGAATTTACATCGGCAATACGTCTCGGAGACGTCAGATGTCATAAAGACCTCTAGGAGACGTCTGTGAGATGTGTATGATTTAGAATAGATGTAAACCTGCTCTTTCTGAGATGTTTAGCAGATGCTTTTACGCAGCAGATGTTTTTAAGATCTTTAGCAGATGTACCTGTGCTAGCTGGGTATGGACTTGATATCGAAGAATTGTATCTGGAATCCCGAAACAATGTATTTTTCAGTCCTTGAAAATTCCGCGTAGACCAGTTTCAAGGGTATTTGGGTTTTAAATCAACTCTTGAATGGGTAAATATGAACAAACCCAACTATTTGGTTAAATAAATCTCGAAATTCGACCCAACCGGGATTGGTGATTTATGGTTACTAGCTGGTCCAGATCTCCACCTTGGAGAAACTATTTACCACAAGGTGTTCTAAAAACGCATAGTCCAGATGGCTTCAGCTGTGAGAAAAAAAACGTGTTAACCAAACAGCCCTTTAATCGTATGGTTGTGTCTCTTAAATCGTGTTTGTGTCTCTTACGGTCTCACTGCAGAATTTCAGCCAGTTTCTCTTGATAATACTCATAGTTTTCCTGGCAGTCCTCCCATGGCGTGAAGGGCAGATCATCGTTCTCCACGAACGTGTCCCAGGTGTAGTTGAAATCCAACGGCTTCATCATGCGGAGTTTACAGCCGGCGGCCGCCAGCGCCTTTAGCCCCGCCTGGATCGGCGGCTCCTCCCAGTCGAAGAGACGAGCGGAGAAGATGGACAGACGGACGTTTTTGCGAGACTCGAGTATCTCAGCCAGTTTCCCGGCGCAGGCAGCGCAGGGGCTGGACGACACGTACCAGGTGATGGTGTATTTACCGGCGGGGTCACAGCTGGGCAGGATCTGCTGGAAGAACGCCTCCTCGACGTGAGAACCCATGTGCTCATCCTCTAGGTAACCTCTGAGGAGACCGTCGACCCCGGGACCTTGATCCACCAGATAACACAGGAAGGTTTTGTTTCGGCCAGATGAGTATTCCACGTTCTTGAACTGAAACTTGAAGAAGAATGGATCGATGCGATTCCTAAAGACACATGAGAGTTGAAAGATGTCATCTCAGATATTTCAGCGTAAATCTTCAACCTCAGTTTACTGTCGTTTAATCAATTTGGTCTCAATTTAATCTCGGATGTTTCTCCTAAAACTGTTTATGAGAATGTAATTGTTGAAACACATGAGAAGTGTGAAGGTGTAAATGAATGTAGTTTGGTGTAGAGGTGAAACAATCTGGATGTGATGAGACATGTTTGAGTTGATATTGAGATCTTCAATAATACTGACGTTGGATTGCAGACGAGACAAATCTGAGCTCAGTTTGACACATTGTTGACGTCTCTTCTCAAACTCCACTATGACATTTGTCAGACTCTTTTTCTCAGGAGAAAAATAAGAGACGCAGATGAGACTTAAAGTCCTCGTGAACCGGAAGTTGCGATCGTTTTTTACGTGCGTATTTTGACGCCATTCCCATTGAAATAGTCATTTACTTATAGTAATTTTTTTCTTGTACAGCTGCTTTGTAACAATGAAAATTGTAAAAAGCGCTATATAAATAAAGCTGACTTGACTTGACTTGAAATGGAATTTTGAATAAGAATAGTGGGCGTGGCTTTCGTCTTTCTCTGCGGTTTGATTGGAGATCAAGCCCAAGCCGTCTAAGATGGATAGTCATTACAGGATGGAAGTGCGTTTTCAGATTTAAATGAAGCCACACATATTAAAAAGAGAATAACCCACATTGAGAAACTATTTACAATAAATGCTGCAATATTTAATGAAAAAATAAGCATCGTCATTTTTTATGTCACTGGGACTTTAAGCAAGTTTATCGTATGAAATAACAAAGTTGTTCTGCCTGTGCAGTTTTAGGAACCGTTTAAATTTCTCTGGTGTTATGTGAGGGGGTTTCTGGGCTTGTTTTTAACACCGGCTGACAGATGGAATGACTGTGAGGTTATAAATACCTGCAGGCCGAGCAGATCTGTTTATTCTTAGATTCTGACCCATATACAGATCTGTATTGTGTGTTTGCTGCCAGATCAAACCTGAAACTGCACACGCTGCATGTGTCAACATTATTCAATTAAACCCTGAATCTCTTCCAGCATATCACATCTCATTAATGTCTCCACTCTTACATGCAGAGCAAATGGACATTTATCTTTCTCGTCTGATATCTGTGCTGTTAAAAATAATGAATGTGGCTTTAGCAAGGAAAAATGCAATATGCCAGAGCATGCTAAACAATGCTATACGATATTTCTTTTTCTAAAATGAATTTAAATTGTATTCAAATATATTAAATAAATTGTCTAACCAACATATATTTCACATTATTTTAGGAAAAAGAAAGCATCACTACAACTTCTGACTGTCGCATTAAACAAATCTGACATGTTGTAAACAAACAAGTTTTACGTGGATTGCACGCACGCACATCCCAACAAACATCCGCGTGCCTGATAGATACTATACCATCCACATAAAACTGATGAATTAAAAAGCTCATTTATCACAAACCATCATGATATGCACATGTGCGTTTCGATATATTGCACAGCCCTATGGCTTGGTTAATATCTTCAGTTCAGTGGGTCATATAATTAACTGACATATATTATATATTTCATGAAAAATAGATATTATATATTTAATATACACTTACTATTTTTGGTTAATTACTCAGATTTACTTAACTTGTTTAATTTACATTAACGCAATTCAAACAATATATTTCAATGATTTCACAGCTTGTACTCTATGTTTTTTATTCACATCAAATATTTAAGAATAGGTCATATTGCATATCTTCTCTGGAGTTCCCTAAGAGATCTGAAGAATGTCTCAATGTTTTCTCATATCCTTACTAACGTCTTAATATAAACTCAAGAGATCCTTGAGAGCAAATGATTTGAGATAGAAAATCATGTTCTGTCCCCGCAGGATCAACAAGCACGAGCAAGATCTCGTTCATGTCTCAACCGTTTCTCTTGGACAGAAATAACAGAGAACACATGAAGATCAGATGCTTTCATTCATCTTCTTCTGGAGAACGTCTCAATCTGTGCTCATGTACATCTCGACATGAACTCCAACGTTTCTCATTTCGCCCTCAAAATGGAATCATGCAAATGCATCTTTCATATCTGTACCCTTACTGTGTGTCAACCGCAGGAACCTTATGAGACGACGTTGATACTTAAATGAAACATTCTTGAGAACTGGAATCAAGCCTTTAAAAGAGCGACCTTTGAGAAATAGGGTTCCTCCCAGACACTTCAGTTTGATGTACGCCTCTAGTCCAGTGTTCTCTGACTGATGAGTGTTTGACGTCTCTGCAGGTTCTTCAAGAATGATAAGATCTCTTCTGTGCTATTCTGTATTTGTAAAAGCTTTGGATGACCATGAGGAGTTATGGGATCTTGGTTATTCCACAGAAGCACATGCAGCTTTGAAGGACGAGCGAGTGAAATACAAACCCACAGATCTTCAGGACTCACCCCGTGATGATCTCAAACGGCGGCAGCTCCATGGGTTCTGGCTTCTCTCCGTTGGTGGCGTCGGTGGCCGCTCCGTTCTCCTTCGGCGTCTCCGTCTCGTTCACCTCCGCTTCTTTCTCATCGTTCTTCAGCTCAGGTTCTGCTCTCTCTTTCCTCCTGACTGTCGGGCGAGAGCTAGCGCTTGTCTTTCTGTCGGCCATCACTGAGACTGAACACACACACTTCAGTATTTATAGCGGCACAGGAGTGTGCGAGTGCGCTCGGGCCAATGAGGGTGTGTTGGGGGTCGTGAGGCAGCTGTTGGTTTCTTCTATAAAAAGACC
>NC_136776.1:24026180-24027872 GCF_947034865.1 Barbatula barbatula | reverse complement strand
GCAGAGCCATGAGGTAAACATGCACGATCAAGAAAACGTCCACTAAACGTCTCAGAAAGATCTGTTTTACATCCATTCTAAATCACAAGCATCTTACGGACGTCTTCTAGACGCCAATATGACATGTGACAGCAGACGTCTTGGAGATGTAATGCAGACATCGAATAGGCGTCTCGCAGATGTCGAGAACAGCAGATTGATCCAAACGTGTTTTCCGTTTACAGATATTACTACAAGAGAGACATTCTGGAGAGAGTGGACGGCCGAAGACTCGTCTATAAGTTCGGGAAGAACTCGACCGGCTGGAGGATCGAGGAAACGGGATACTGAAGACGACCCGAGGAAAGAGGGTCACTTTCACACGTAGAGACTTTGAACTCGTGATAAATGAGGAACGTCAGATCCTCTCTTTAGAAACAAACTCTTTCCAGAGGGAAAGCTTATACGGAAACTGTAAGCCAATGTTATGGCTCGAGTAGGTTTTATGAACCAGTAAAAGTGCGATGTTGCTCCGGTCGATGAGCTCTAGTTATGATGGCACGCTGGCGTGGCTCGAATCTCATCTTTATATTCCAGGTTAACACTCTTTGTATCAACACATGTTTATAAATGTAAAGCGATTGGAACTGTTGAATTGAAAAGAAGGGCGGTCTTATGAAGTATATCTTTGGATTAATGATGTGTCTATTTCACTTTTTTAAATGTATAGATTATATTTACTGTCGAAATACTTGTCAATCAAGTGCAAATCAGATTCTGTTCAATTCACCTGTGATTTCAGTCACTGAATATTGTGTATGAGGTTTTCTCTCAGATGGTGTACAAGTTTATTTACTTTGTTTTTTTGTACAACGCTTTTCTAAAATAAAGTCATGTTCGAAGGAAGACCGGCGAGTATGTGCATTACTGTTGGTCGTATCAAACATTATCTTATATTTGAGCCTCACCCTTCTGAACTATGAGCCAGACCTTATTTCAACATTGACTTTCATTATCAGATATCACTGATGTGTGCCGAGAGTGACGCTTCAAAACTTCAACATATAACACATCGAATCGTCCTTGAAACAAGACAGAAACATCAAAGCGAGAGGACACAGATGCTGCCGGACAATCCAACGTTTTCCATCTTCGAGTTCATATCAGATCAAACCAAACAAATTTCATCTTTGCAAGTAAACACATTTCTAATATTTAAATATAAGAAACAGCGAGGAAAGATCCGTTTTCAACGACCGCATGTTTCATCGCAGCTGCACATTTGCATGTAACAGCACAAGCGACTGTTGTGTAGAGTCGCAACATTCAAATAAACACGCACAGGTATGACACTCACAATGACATTTGAATTATAAACCCACATGCAAAACAAGACCGACGTGAGACGCATCTTATGAAGTGAATGATACAAACACGCATGGCGATTTAATCCCTGTGAGATCTGCAGAAATAACCTGGAATTACAGTCACCCGAGAGATCTAATCGCCTCTTTCAGAGGAATCTGTCCATCAGCGCTCGGTTTCATGACCAACGCCGTAGTTTCACTCCAGGATTAATGGGCGTTTCACT
This sequence comes from Barbatula barbatula, assembly GCF_947034865.1. NCBI lineage: Eukaryota > Metazoa > Chordata > Actinopteri > Cypriniformes > Nemacheilidae > Barbatula > Barbatula barbatula. The sequence goes on along the minus strand of NC_136776.1, from coordinate 24,026,302 downwards.
ATATGAAATAAAAGCGTGTCAGTGTGTAATGGGTACATTCTGCAGATGTGTGCAGGCATTGTGTATTGTGTTGTTCCACTAACAGACACACGTGTTGTCGTGACTATTGTTGGTATTGTTTT
>NC_136776.1:23988680-24021180 GCF_947034865.1 Barbatula barbatula | reverse complement strand
GAAAGTTATGAGAGAACGCATTCTGTAATAAATGCAGCGTGAACGCAGTGTTGCTTTAAATAAAATACACACAAATGTGTTTGCATTACCGTAAACACAATCCACAGCGCTGTCAGGAATCGAGGTTATAAATCATGTTGAGTAAACTGAACACATGTAACCTTTCTTACGCTGTACAAAAACTGTACTTTTACAGAATTGTTCTGTTATTTTTAACAGATTTTCACTTTAAATTAAAAAATGGGATTTTACAGCTTTTTAATGTATTTATTAAAATACGATAAGCAAATGTAAAATTAAAGAATATTGACAAGAAAAACATGGAATGTAATTTTACAGGTAAACCTGTTATTTGACAGTTTACTTCTGCCGCCCCACCTGACAGAAAATGTCCGTTAAAATTACAGATAAAGACAAAAATAAAGATAAAATTTACGACAAAAATGGGGAAAACTATTTAACATATATCCTTAAGTCCTATGGTTCCTAATAAATAATTTTACAGTATATTCCTTTTTTTGCTATATTTCTAAACAAAATCTTTTTTCAGTGTCTGTGTTATTGGTCTACATGTGACATTGAATATCAAATGTGGTTGTGGGGTAAACTGAGGTCCAGAGGGCTTGTTGGGTGTCGTTTGGAGATGAAGTGTGTCGGTGTTGAGTGATGGATGGCTGTTATATAAACATGTGATGTGTGGAGCGCGTGAGGTCTATCTGAACTTCAACTATGTTAGAAATGACAAATGCATGTCAACAAATGACTTGATATGTTTGCTGTGCCAGTGCAAAAACTCCAAATACCTTTTGCTTTACTGTAAACTGGATATAAAAATGAATACCATTATAAAACTTTATCAACTTTACATTTAAAAAGATAACAGTAGCTTAAAATGTGTTAAAATGGTGACAGATGTTAAAAACACTTTACAATAAGGTTGTACTTGAAGAGTTTATGTAAACAGATACGTTTTTATTGTGTTATCATGTTTGATTGTGTTAGTTAGCTGTATTTAATTTAGTTATTATATCTTAATTAAGAGAACCCAACTACAGTTTGATTGATATGGAAAACACAATTTTTTTTAAAACACATTATAGTTTCTGCAAATGGTACAACTACAGTCAACATGAACTGACATGAACACTTTTTTAATATTAAGATCTTAATATATAAGATCAATAAATGTGCATATAGTCCAAAAGGAACACAACACAGTTTGTTAGTAAATGATGTTTATAGTTATTGTGTTGATCTACTGATCTACTGTGAACTTCATACATCCACTAAAATCTCAGAAATGTGGGAAAACCTCCTGCAGAAGACGCTGCTTCAATATTGTGTTATCAGATGCTATCACATTCAGACATTTTTATTTCCAAACACATTTTAAATTCACCTATTCTATGTACAGACACCGATCAATCTGTCTGGCTCAGTGTGTTCCTAACAGGTTCTTATGGTTGAGATATGTGTTGTTCGGCTTGTGCACACATCAGGAGTGAATATTTGCCCATGTGATGAACAGATAAAGCTTTATCACGTCTAAATCAGCCTCTTCCTGCTCCACGGGGATGAGAGGATTTGCCTAAAGACTGGTTGGACTGGAGTCCAGTTCAGAAACCAAACCAGATGACCTGAAACAAACTTTTGAGTTTAATTACACAGATCCAGTTTAAATCTGCTTTTATGTCTCTTCATTTGACTGAATCGTTGATAAATAACTGCTCAAGCCAAAATCACTATTCCCGCTCATCTAAAGCCCTGTTAGCCAACATCTACACTACATCTATTTGACGTCTGCATTTACATCTGCAAGATGTTTTTATTGTTTGCTCATCTGCAATAAGCCTCTGAGACGTCTGCTGTCAGATGTCATATACACGTCATGAAGATGTCCATAAAATGTTTACGATGAATGTATCTAAAACAAGACGTTCGTCAGATGTTTTTAAACAGCAGGTGCTATCCAGATGTTTAGCGGACATACCTGTGCAATCATTAAATGATACGACTTAAAAATATTAAGAATTAAAGTGCACAGCAACACACTAGCAACTAGAAGCGCTTAGCAACTAAATAGCAATACCCTAACAATAGCCCGCAGCCCTTTAGCAACCACATGGCAACCCACTAACAACCCAGAAAAGCCTAATCGAAGACATAGCAACACACTAGCGACCACTTTACCAAACACCTAGCAACACAATACCTACTCTGAACACCTTAGCTACCACATAGCAATTCAAAACATCTTTGCAACCACCTAGCAGCATACTAACAACCACTTAGACCATCTTAGCAACCACCTAGCAGCATACTAACAACCACTTAGACCATCTTAGCAACCACCTAGCAGCATACTAACAACCACTTAGACCATCTTAGCAACCACCTAGCAGCATACTAACAACCACTTAGACCATCTTAGCAACCACCTAGCAGCATACTAACAACCACTTAGACCTTCTTAGCAACCACCTAGCAGCATACTAACAACCGCTTAGACCATCTTAGCAACCACCTAGCAACATACTAACAACCACTTAGACCTCCAGAGCAAACAATAGCAACATAGAACCCCTTATCAATCACCTAGACCACCTTAATAAATGCACATCGAGACGCTAGCAATGCAGATCACCTTAGCAACCACACAAATGCCCTGGCAGTAACCTTTTGCAACTGCGCAGCACTGTAAGTGATGAGTTTTACTAATTTATCAAATCTATTAAAGTTTACAAAATATGAATCAGTTTTTAATGTAGAGAATGATTCTATGAGTCAGTTTTAACATGCCTGGCCTTCCACCGAACTGAACGCCCTGCACGATCAGAATCACACAACGGCGTTCATGTGATGATTAACCAGATGACCCTGTTATTAACCGGTTGGAATGAGAGACGCATGTTGACCGTAACCGCAGTGTGCTTGTCTTGAAATGATGTAAGAAAGGCCAGAACCTGAACGTCTGGTCGGGCCGGTTCTCAACAGAAGAATGAAGCCAGTTGCTTTGACAATAGCAGGCCGATGCTCGGCGACACAATGGATCTCGTTTACAGAAAACTTTCATCAGCGTGACCTGACCCACACAAACATGCACAATAACAGCATACGCTAAACAAACAGCCTTGACACACTTTAAACACCTGCACACACACACAATTGTCCGGTCTTCTCAGGGTTATCAAATTCTCTAGAACCCGTCTGTCTGGGTCCGATCGGACTGCTTTGTGACACACGGCAAACATGTGTAGAGAATACGTGCAAAACATCCATTTGAAACCTGCTGCGTGCTGCGCATACCTCTGCACATTGAGAACGGATTTATAAATGTGATGTGCCATGTAACGTTTGTTTGCAAAATACTTTAGCGTAGCAGCTTTTTATATATTCGTCCGATTTGGTACGTATTCATACGATTTCTTGATACGTTTGTAATAGTTTATTACAACTTTATTGCAGTTCAAGTGACGTTAACATGTGGTGTTAAGACAGGATTGACACAGAAGAAAAAGGGTTAAAAACTGCAGATTTAAACACTATTTTACATGTAAAAAGGCTGTGAAATAAGGGCCAGACACATCCCATAAACATGTTAAGATACTGAAATATACAGATTGCTACAGCCCTCTACTGCCCCACAGTGGCCACAGAAACAACTCTTTATACTAAACAGCATTAGTGTAAACACTGAAGACTTTTTATGCATTTATTGGAAACGTTTAAACATTGTTGTTTATTTATCGGTTTTGATTTTCGATCATTTGTATTGTGAATGTATGAGTAGTTGTCAAATACACCGTACATGTGTAAAAAGCTGTTTTATTTGACAAATACATTTGAAGAGTTCGGTTCCAGAATGAGATCAAAGGTTAATTTGAAAAATCATGTTTTTTATTGTGCATTCCAATTAATATCAGTCAAACCGCCGTTGGTTTTCTTTTGATTTGACTCATTTTGGAACCTTCATTAATCTTAATAATATAAAATATATATGAGAGAGATTTATCTTCCTTGTAAGGTTTTTTCCTGTCACACCATAAAACTGTGTTTAAATAAAGCCAATTAAAATACGACTCCCGAACCCAACATATTACATATTGAGGATTTATTATGTCATTATGACTTATTCACTACATTATTAAATATGAAACTTGCTTTCGTTCCTTTTTTAGTTGAATTATAACGTAAACAGAAATGGTATGAATGTATAATACATGGCATTATAAACAAATGAATTGCTGATCGATTTATCTTTTATTGTTTGATGCATTTCTCTTTACGTACATTAAACTTGAAATGTAATAAAGTGTCGTTATATCATCGGATGAGGAGGAAGAGTCAAAAGAAGACAGACAGGTAGACGGATCCTGTTTCAGACAGACATGAATCAAGTTTCAGTGGTTGTCTAGAAAACACATCAATAGCACAAAAACACGTTCGTGCAGTTATACGTCCCACATTCATGAACACTTCACCTGATTATTGTCCGTCGCTCAACTCAAAGTCATCTTATCTAAACCCGTGTAAGATGTTTATTCAGTGAACTTTCACGTCTTCTTTGTGTGGATGTGAATAGAGCTCTGGATCCCTGAGGGTGGTGAAACACTCACAGCCTCGGGCCTGAAACACCTTCACACAGGTTATTTAAAGAACACCTGTGGATTAAAATAGCTCTTTCACACACCACACCTGGACTTTTCTTTCTAATTTTAGAAAACGTTATCAATGGCGTTTCCTCGTGAGGTCATGGGTAAATACTTCTGTGACCAATGGACATTATATCTGTAGAAAAGGGATTGCATACTAACAATTGACCTGAGACACGTTCCACATGACACAGTAGATATAGTATTATGGATGATTTACATTGAAATGACATTTGTAAAACACGCGCTGGGTATCTTTCAATATGTTTTATATGTGTTTGGTTCCACTGAGATATATCGTCCACTTCATATCGATCACACTGCAGTTGGTTGGTTTGGATTTAAGCCTTAATGACTCTGACTAACACAATACAACATTAAAATCACATTTCGGAACCAAACTTTTGATCTTTTTAAAGTAGCTATACGTCATTTCCTCGGAAGTGTTTTCCTTTGACTTGAATGTCTAATGTAAACAAAGCGAACAGTTTAACGCATAATATATGAAGAATAAAAGTAGAATCTGCTATCGTGGGTATTTTTGGATGCTTTGTTCTTCTAACTGTTACGTGTTTTCTGAATCGGTCATCAGTTTATCGTGTGGAAGAAACAGTTCGTGTTTGGGTCAGATAAACTCACCGCCGGAAGCAGAACTCGACTGGTGACAGACACTTCCGCTGCACGCGCGGCGCTCCGGTGCCGAGAAGCGCAGCGATTGGCTGGAATCTGCGCACATTAAAGCGGTTTTTGGTTTGCGCCAAATTGTTTAAACCTTTGTATTCGTGAGATAATTTAATTGTTTTAATAACGTGTTGTCATGATAAATGAATATGAATTAAACATTTTCATTTCCGAGTCTACTTTAATTTAGTTTTTATATCACCGCTACTTGTCGCGCTTCTTATAAAACACGTGTTCGGCGCCCCCCTGTGGCGGTCTCGTGCGTTGCGCATGTGCCCCCTCCGCGCCCCTCTGATGCCCGCAGGGGGCAGATTTGACTCCCGTCATGAACGAGTGAGAAAGTTCATCAGAGCCGCAGAAAGTTTGTGAGATGAGCAGATTGAAGGTGCGTCTTCTCAACATCACGTCACGAGCCGCTGCTTATCCTATAACTTCACGAGCTCACCCGCTTTATTCACGTCACATGATGAGGTTTAGTTTATTATTGTGTCTGGTGTTTGTTGGCTCAGCGCACGCGGATAAACGCGCAGTGGAGATGAAGATGAGCCGGGTGGAGTCTTCCTCGCCCGCACTGGATCACCCGAGCTCCACATCATCCCATCATCATCATCACCAGGGTGACGGCCACGACGATCTCGCGACCCGTGCACATCACCCCCCGAGAGTCCCACGCGGATCTAAATCAATGCTGAAAGACCGACGCCCGGTTCTCCATGGCCACCAACACCCGAGACCCCATCCCGACCCGGACGGGTTCTTCACGACACCCAGAACCTTCAACGGGTCACTGCGCGTGCACAACCCGTTATACCCGCTGACGGAGGAGTCGTACGGCGCGTTCGCGGTCATGCTGCTGGCGCTCATCGTGTTCTCCGTGGGCATCGTGGGCAATCTCGCGCTCATGTGTATCGTGTGGCACAACTATTACATGAAGAACACGTGGAACTGTGTCCTGGCCAGCGTGGCCTTCTGGGACTTCATGGTTCTGTTCTTCTGTCTGCCTGTCGTCATCTTGAACGAGTTGACCAAGAGAAGACTCGCGGGTGACCTGTCGTGCAGAATAGTGCCCTACGTGGAGGTGTGTCATGTCTGTCTGTCTGTCTGTCTGTCTGTCTGCACACATTTCCTCTTCTGTGTGACTGTGTGTTTGTGTGACTGTGTGTTTGTGTGGCTGTGTGACTGTGTGTTTGTGTGACTGTGTGACTGTGTGTTTGTGTGACTGTGTGTTTGTGTGACTGTGTGTTTGTGTGACAGTGTGTTTGTGTGACTGTGTGTTTGTGTGACTGTGTGGCTGTGTGACTGTGTGTTTGTGTGGCTGTGTGTTTGTGTGACTGTGTGTTTGTGTGGCTGTGTGACTGTGTGTTTGTGTGACTGTGTGACTGTGTGTTTGTGTGACTGTGTGTTTGTGTGACTGTGTGTTTGTGTGACAGTGTGTTTGTGTGACTGTGTGTTTGTGTGACTGTGTGGCTGTGTGACTGTGTGTTTGTGTGTTTGTGTGACCGTGTGTTTGTGTGGCTGCTGTGTGTTTGTGTGGTTGTGTGGCTGTGTGTTTGTGTGGCTGTGTGGCTGTGTGTTTGTGTGGTGTGACTGTGTGTTTGTGTGACTGTGTGGCTGTGTGACTGTGTGTTTGTGTGACTGTGTGGCTGTGTAGCTGTGTGTTTGTGTGGCTGTGTGTTTGTGTGACTGTGTGTTTGTGTGACTGTGTGTTTGTGTGACTGTGTGTTTGTGTGGCTGTGTGTTTGTGTGACTGTGTGTTTGTGTGACCGTGTGTTTGTGTGGCTGCTGTGTGTTTGTGTGGTTGTGTGGCTGTGTGTTTGTGTGGCTGTGTGTTTGTGTGGTGTGACTGTGTGTTTGTGTGACTGTGTGGCTGTGTGACTGTGTGTTTGTGTGACTGTGTGGCTGTGTAGCTGTGTGTTTGTGTGGCTGTGTGTTTGTGTGACTGTGTGACTGTGTGGCTGTGTGTTTGTGTGGCTGTGTGTTTGTGTGACTGTGTGGCTGTGTGTTTGTGTGGCTGTGTGTTTGTGTGGCTGTGTGGCTGTGTGACTGTGTGACTGTGTGTTTGTGTGGCTGTGTGACTGTGTGTTTGTGTGACTGTGTGTTTGTGTGACTGTGTAGCTGTGTGTTTGTGTGGCTGTGTGTTTGTGTGACTGTGTGTTTGTGTGACTGTGTGTTTGTGTGGCTGTGTGTTTGTGTGGCTGTGTGACTGTGTGGCTGTGTGTTTGTGTGGCTGTGTGTTTGTGTGGCTGTGTGTTTGTGTGGCTGTGTAGCTGTGTGTTTGTGTGGCTGTGTGTTTGTGTGACTGTGTGTTTGTGTGACTGTGTGTTTGTGTGGCTGTGTGGCTGTGTGTTTGTGTGGCTGTGTGTTTGTGTGACTGTGTGGCTGTGTGTTTGTGTGGCTGTGTGTTTGTGTGACTGTGTGGCTGTGTGTTTGTGTGGCTGTGTGTTTGTGTGGCTGTGTGTTTGTGTGACTGTGTGTTTGTGTGGCTGTGTGTTTGTGTGGCTGTGTGTTTGTGTGGCTGTGTGTTTGTGTGGCTGTGTGTTTGTGTGGCTGTGTGTTTGTGTGGCTGTGTGTTTGTGTGGCTGTGTGTTTGTGTGGCTGTGTGTTTGTGTGTTTGTGTGTTTGTGTGTTTGTGTGGCTGTGTGTTTGTGTGGCTGTGTGTTTGTGTGACTGTGTGGCTGTGTGTTTGTGTGGCTGTGTGTTTGTGTGGCTGTGTGTTTGTGTGACTGTGTGACAGTGTGTTTGTGTGGCTGTGTGACTGTGTGTTTGTGTGACTGTGTGTTTGTGTGACTGTGTGTTTGTGTGGCTGTGTGTTTGTGTGACAGTGTGTTTGTGTGGCTGTGTGACAGTGTGTTTGTGTGGCTGTGTGACTGTGTGTTTGTGTGGCTGTGTGTTTGTGTGACTGTGTGTTTGTGTGACTGTGTGTTTGTGTGACTGTGTGTTTGTGTGGCTGTGTGACTGTGTGTTTGTGCGGCTGTGTGACAGTGTGTTTGTGTGACAGTGTGTTTGTGTGACTGTGTGTTTGTGTGACTGTGTGTTTGTGTGACTGTGTGACTGTGTGTTTGTGCGGCTGTGTGTTTGTGCGGCTGTGTGTTTGTGTGGCTGTGTGTTTGTGTGGTGTGGCTGTGTGTTTGTGTGGCTGTGTGTTTGTGTGACTGTGTGTTTGTGTGGCTGTGTGTTTGTGTGACTGTGTGGCTGTGTGTTTGTGTGGCTGTGTGTTTGTGTGACTGTGTGACAGTGTGTTTGTGTGGCTGTGTGACTGTGTGTTTGTGTGACTGTGTGACTGTGTGTTTGTGTGACAGTGTGTTTGTGTGGCTGTGTGACAGTGTGTTTGTGTGGCTGTGTGACTGTGTGTTTGTGTGGCTGTGTGTTTGTGTGACTGTGTGTTTGTGTGACTGTGTGGCTGTGTGTTTGTGTGGCTGTGCTACTGTGTGTTTGTGCGGCTGTGTGACAGTGTGTTTGTGTGACTGTGTGTTTGTGTGACTGTGTGTTTGTGTGACTGTGTGACTGTGTGTTTGTGCGGCTGTGTGTTTGTGCGGCTGTGTGTTTGTGTGGCTGTGTGTTTGTGTGGTGTGGCTGTGTGTTTGTGTGGCTGTGTGTTTGTGTGGCTGTGTGTTTGTGTGACTGTGTGGCTGTGTGTTTGTGTGGCTGTGTGTTTGTGTGACTGTGTGACAGTGTGTTTGTGTGGCTGTGTGACTGTGTGTTTGTGTGGCTGTGTGTTTGTGTGACAGTGTGACTGTGTGTTTGTGTGACTGTGTGGCTGTGTGACTGTGTGTTTGTGTGACTGTGTGTTTGTGTGACTGTGTGTTTGTGTGGCTGTGTGTTTGTGTGACAGTGTGTTTGTGTGGCTGTGTGACAGTGTGTTTGTGTGGCTGTGTGACTGTGTGTTTGTGTGGCTGTGTGTTTGTGTGGCTGTGTGTTTGTGTGACTGTGTGGCTGTGTGTTTGTGTGGCTGTGTGACTGTGTGTTTGTGCGGCTGTGTGACAGTGTGTTTGTGTGACTGTGTGTTTGTGTGACTGTGTGTTTGTGTGACTGTGTGGCTGTGTGACTGTGTGTTTGTGTGACAGTGTGTTTGTGTGGCTGTGTGACAGTGTGTTTGTGTGGCTGTGTGACTGTGTGTTTGTGTGACTGTGTGTTTGTGTGACTGTGTGGCTGTGTGACTGTGTGTTTGTGTGACTGTGTGTTTGTGTGGCTGTGTGTTTGTGTGACAGTGTGTTTGTGTGGCTGTGTGACAGTGTGTTTGTGTGGCTGTGTGACTGTGTGTTTGTGTGGCTGTGTGTTTGTGTGACTGTGTGTTTGTGTGACTGTGTGGCTGTGTGTTTGTGTGGCTGTGTGACTGTGTGTTTGTGCGGCTGTGTGACAGTGTGTTTGTGTGACTGTGTGTTTGTGTGACTGTGTGTTTGTGTGACTGTGTGGCTGTGTGTTTGTGCGGCTGTGTGTTTGTGCGGCTGTGTGTTTGTGTGGCTGTGTGTTTGTGTGGTGTGGCTGTGTGTTTGTGTGACTGTGTGACACAAGAGTTCCTATTCAAACACATACAACTCATGTGATGACGACTTGACAAGGGATATACCTGTCTGTCTGTTTTTAAATATCTGCCTGTCTGTCTTTCTATTCATGTCTGTCTGTCTGCCTGTTCATGTCTGTTTATAAATTGTTTATAAATTTGGATAAAAAAAGCGTCTGCCAAATGAATAAATGTAAACAAATATCTGTCTGTTCATGTCTTTCTGTCTGTCTTTCTCTCTATAGCTATTATACCTGTCTCTCTGTCCTTCTGTTAATCAATATCTGATTGTCTCTCTCTCTTGGTCTATTTTTATCTGTCTCTCTATATCTGTCTAGCTGTCTGTCTCTCTGTCTGTATCAGTTGTTCTGTGCATATACAGTGTCTGTCTCTCTGTTATTGTGTAGTGTTTATATCTGTCAGTAGTGTTTTATAGTGTGTGTTGTGTACAGAAGCAGCTCTTGTGATGTAAATGAGTTTTCTGGATAATTAGCGGCACTAATCGTTTCATTATCTGTTAATTGAGTCTTTAGACACGGAGTGTGTGTGTGTGTGTGAGTGTTGACCTACATCTGCTGTGTAAATCTGTGTCTTTAATCTTTCACGTCACTCAATGGTTCTGTGTGATTGTGTTTTCTAGAGAACGTGTTTATATGAACCTGACGTGTTTGTTTCTGTGTCCCGTGTTCAGGTGACATCACTCGGTGTGACCACGTTCTCTCTGTGCGCTCTCAGCATCGACCGTTTCCACGCGGTGACCAGCATTCAGTCCCGCCCGCGTCAGATCGAGCCCTGTCAATCAATCCTGGCCAAGCTCTCTGTGATCTGGGTGGGATCTCTGGTGCTGGCGTCTCCAGAGCTGCTGATGTGGCAGCTGGTTCAGGACGTTTCTCCTCGCACGGGTCTTCCGCTGGATTCCTGCAGTCAGGAGCCGTCTGTGAATCTGCCCGAGTCGCTGTACTCGCTCGTGCTGACGTACCATCAGGCCCGGATGTGGTGGACGTTCGGCTGTTTCTTCTGTCTGCCTCTCCTCTTCACCGCCGCCTGTCAGCTGCTCACACGTCACGTGACGGATGAGAACACCAAACAAGCCCGACCGTCGTCCTCTGCCTCCACCTCACCGCCGAAGAAACGGCAGCGGGGACGACGCGAGCGGCAGCTGACACGTACAGTTGTAGCGCTGGCGGTTGTATATGCCACGTGTAGTTTACCCGAAAATGCGTGGAATATCATCCTGGCCTACGCGGGCGTGGAGGTGGGCGTGGCCACGCGAGCACTGCTGGCTCTTATTGGTCAGTTCCTGTTGTTTGTGCGCGCGGGGGCCACGCCCATTATTCTGCTCTGCATCTGTCGGTCTCTCGGGCAGGCGTTCATGGACTGTTGCTGCTGCTGTTGCGATGAGTGTGGGCTTGACCCGTCTTCATCGTCATCATCGTCTGCATCCACCAACGCTACAGCCGTCTCATCATCACCTTCATCTCCCGCGTCTGTAAAGGACGAGAAACTGAAGATCGCTTCAGGAGCGTCGCCCGCCGTGTTCTTTGATCAAGTTAAAGACGAGCTGATCATCGGAACACCGTGTTAGAGCATCATATCAGTGTTCACGCGTCGAAACTGTGAATTATTTATATTCCAGTGATGGAATAATTCACCCAAAACCGTCTGTTGAAAAACATCCAGAAATCATTCACATAGGAAGTTCCTCAACTATAAATAAAGTGTCAAACACAATGTTTGTTAACAAACAAATTTACAATTTCAGATCAGTGGTCCTGATCCTGGTCAAAACTTGTACTAGGTTACAGTATCAACACATACATTGTTTACTTATAGCTGTTTATCATCTTAAGTCTATGTGGAACGTTGGGATATGATACGAACACACTGGGATATGTATTTTGATATGTTTTTGTCATCCAATAAAATGACATCAAATCTCATTAACACTTTAAAAACTGTAACATTAAAACCAGATGTTGTGTTTATTTGTGGATGAAGTGTTTCTTTTTGTTTTGTGAAAAAACCTTCATCAATATGTTTAAAACTATTTTTAATTTTGTATTTTATATATAAATACATATCAACAATAGTAGTCTGGTGTACAGTTGTATTAATAATTCATATTTTGTTTATGATGAGAAACGTTGTATTGCTGGATGGACAGTCAGGCAAACTTGAAAACATTTCAATGCATTTTATTTTATTTGTTAATTGTCTGTTGTTTTGAAAGCAAACATAAAACCTAGAAAAACGGTTGTTAACACAATGAAACCGTCTTTTCAGCTGAACGTTTATAGCTGTGTTCTTTTGAAGAGATGATTGTGTGTTTGTGAATCAGACAGCGTCTGATGTCAATCTGCTGGAATTCACTTTATAAACTCTCAGACGAACGACTTCTGTCAACATTCTTCAAACATTCTTTTGTGACTTTAACGTGGATGACTGTAATATCTAATGGTGATATTGTAGCAGTGCAGATCTATAGCGACAGGGTTTTGTATCTTTTCTACAATAAAAGAGTTTGAAATCTTAGGGATGTTAATGAATTTGTTTTTGCACACAAGAGTAAATAAGAGTGAATGTAGCGCTGAGTGATTCTCAAGGATTTTCCTCCTACATCAGATTCTCAGGAGGGGTCCCGCCGGGGTCCATAAGGGCATCATTGTTCCTGCTCCTCGGCCCCCGCGTGGTTGCTAAGCGCCCGTCACGCGCGGCTCTCAGCATTCAGACTCCAAACGGCATCAGACGCGACATTCTCTCTCTGTGTCTGTCAGGCCGCCGGTTGCCGTGGAGACAGGGGCTGTGATGTGGAGCGGAGGGGCAGTTCGGCTAGCCCGGGGTTAGAATGGGGTAACAAGTCATTTGGAGCGGATTAAACGCCCAGAATGATGTCCTGACCCTGTCTGAAGAAATCGCATAGTGTGACTGAATTATATGAAGAAACGCATTAAATCATGATGTAAAAATATAATATAGTTTACTTTAAACAAATAAAAGCCGTTATATACACGTATACATTAAAAGAAAACAGGCTGCTTTTAATAGAATCTGCCCAATTTATGTATGACTTTCACCAACACAAAACATGTAATCCACTGCTGAAATAAGAATAGATGAAACCGTCCCTTTAAATAAAAACATCATTCAGTAGTTTGAATAAAACTCTTTCTCATGGGGACTGTTGTTTGCTTCACAACGCAGGCGAAACTCCCACTTACACACACACACACACAGAAATAAAGAAGCGTGATTTGATGTTTACCAGCACACAGATGTGAATTCATGAATGAATATCATCATTGAACAGAACAATACGCTGCTTTAAGATGTGAAAAAGTCATAAAACCTCAAAGAAATCAGTGTCCTGAAGAGTCCTCACGTTCAAAGGCATTTTGACAGCACAACTAAATGGTTTTAAAATATATTTTGATATTATATATTAAGTTCAGTTAGAAGAGAGATAGTGTGTGTGTGTGTGTGTGTGTGTGTCTTCATCTTCGCCATGGTAACGCTCTGACAGCCCGTCTCCAGATCTCTGTGGGTTCTGCGGAACCGAACCATCAGCGTCTCTGTGGGGTTTGACGTCTGCTCCACAGCAGCAGGAACATCCACCGGTTCTGCTGTCATGAGCCGGATCTGATTCCCACGTCTCCACGACAACCGCTGAACTCTGACCTCCGGACCGCTCACATCCTAGCAGCAGCTGAATGACACACAAAGGCTGGTCCGCCTGGTCCAAAACCAACACCGGTGAGGGGTCTGACAACACAACATTAACTCTATAAAACAAACAACACACTGTGTGTGTGTGTGTAGTCAAACACTAGTGTTGTAGCACTTGAGACCGGTGTTGGTCTGGAGACCATTTTTTGATGGTCTTGGTCTCAGATTTAATTTCAAGACCACAGCTGTGTATTGTCTGATTTATGTGTGAACATCACTCATGTGCTTGGATGTAAAAACTTGTTCCTTCTTTGATTCTTCTGGTACTTTTGTAACTGCTGGTAAGAGAAGAATTGGAAGGCCAACAATATCTGAGACGTGGTTGCAAAAAAAACATATGATGTGATATTGATTTTGTATCATTATTCAATAAACTTTGAGTTAATAAGTGACACAATTAAACAAACAAGTGTAGAGCCAATCTGAACTTTTGTGCTTTTCTGAGCAGCACACGGCTAATTTAGATATTGAGTAGATATGAAGCGATGAAAGTCACTGAATGTGCCGTTGAAGACCTTTTTTAACGTTTAGTTGTAGGAATGTTTACCTGCACAAACAGTAGATGTGCAGTTACATCTCTTGTTATTTTATTATGAGTGTCTTTCGGGTCTGGACTACAACACTATGAATGTAGTGACCTCTAGTGGACAAGATTCGTGACGGCAGGAAAGAAAGAAAGCAGTCGATCTGAGAGGGAAATCATTTATTTTCATTTTTAAATCATCTGTAATAACAATAACAACATGTACAGTTATCACCGCCGGACGAGAGAATAGAAAGGTTGTGTGTGATGTTATGTCGACTGCTTTAAAAAGACGTTCAGTCATCAATATAACCGCTCGGATTTTTACTCTGTAACAATGGCAACTTGCTCCATCCCAGAATAAGTCATGCAGGGGAATTGCGTTTCCATCCACTCAAACCTTTTGGCCACAATGAGAAAGAAAAACATCACAGAAAAGATGAAGAGCGAATTCATCACGTGACAGAACGTGCGCGACGCCGTGTGTGACGCTTTCAGACACGTTACGCTGAAATAGAATAAACGGTGTTGTGCAGAAATTGTGTTTAACAACCAGATGGATATAAAATGCAACAGAGAAAAAACTGCGGTGTTTTTAAAAAGCAAGTATTAATCTAGTCTACACGATTGATTCATGCTCGCTAATACAGTCACGCGCACGCGCGCACACACTCTCACACACACACAATCCGTTTCGTCAGATTGCTGTGAATACGGATCGGATTTTCTTTTTAATGTCATTATTATTATTATTATGGGACGCAAATCACAACAGGACAAACACCAGAATGTTTAGCGGGGCTTTGGGTTCAAATTTCTATTTACACTGCCAACGAAAACCAGTAAAAAACATGCCACAAAATAACAAATTAATAAAAAAAACATGTACATTTACATATGTATAATCTAAACAGACAAGCATTATGATTCAGGCTGAAGATGTCGACACGTGCGAGAACGAAAGTTAACAAAAGTAGCGTCGCTGGGCTAAAGGACATGTGTTCATCTGTAATAAATAAACTCTCGCGAGGACAGAAACACCGTGCACGTGAGGTTCCCGATCTATCTATGCGTCGAGTCTAAGACGCCCAATCTGATGCGTTCTGCGCACGCGCGCTCACTCGCCAACGCCATGGCGACACATCAGATATGAACCCAAATAAATCACGTGATAATGACGTGAGGATGACATCACGCCAGCTGACGTCACAGAAAGCTGTCGGGATGACGTCATAGCTGCACAAAAAACAAAAAGGGTGGGGTTGACATGACGAGAGCGCCATCTGCTGGTGCGATAACACGACCATCGGTGGATCAGACCGTTCTGATCTCCGAGCAAACACGCAAAACCACGTCACGTGACGTCATGAAGAAAACAAAACACAGGAGCAGAACGTAACCCTTCAGACGGCGTAAATGATATCTGTTAGTTTAGAAGAACAGAGAGAGAAATCAAGAGCGTCTAAAATACAGTCGATCACGTGATGCTGTTCCTCCAATCGGACGCCGCCTCATCCTCAGCTCCGCCTGGTTCGCGAGTGCTGGATCAGCCACTGTAGCGTGATGTCTGCGACACACAACCGCGGTCAGAAACGCACAACACGCACACGATACACACAACACAGCGGCGACTGGATGAAGATCTCACCGATGTTGTCCTTTTCCTTACAGGAGATGGAGTAACAGCAGATCTCTCTGTCCTGAATGGCCGACAGGTTCCTGTACATCACAGACGCACATCTCAAAACGTCTCACAACATCACAGACGCACAAAACGTAAGACGCAGCGGTGAACTCACATTCTCTCGATGAGCTCCTTCTCGTCCAGAGATCCGGTCAGATCTCGCTTGTTGCCCAACACAAGAACCTAAACAAGGAGTAACAGAGTAAATCAACAGCGTCGGAAAACACAGGGAATTCTGGGAATGTGTGTACTCACAGGAATCCCCTGCAGCTGTGGTTTCTCTAACAAGTTGTGCAGCTCGTTTTTAGACGCCTCAATCTTTTCTGGATCAGCAGCGTCGACCATATACCTGACAGACAAGAGAATTCATCCATTTCATATTCATCCATTTATTGAGAAGACGACGACGGCGTGTGTTAATAAACAGTTACTCACACTATAGCACTGACTCCACGACAGTATCTCTCCCACATACTCCTGAAGCGCGGCTGTCCTCCGATATCCCACAACTACACACACACACATCTGTCAATCACTCCAGTGTACAGTTTCACAAACGACAAGAAATGTTTGTTTACCTCATGCGGTCGAGCGAAAGATGTTTTTAGCTGTTTGTTTTATTTCAGGTTTGCACAATTGTTTAGAAAAAAGGGTTTCATTTCAATATTGTCCGAAAATGACACGAACTGTCAGACCTACATAACAATAATAATAAGGAAAACGGGGTTGAAGATTTCTGATTGTGTGATCAAACGTTAATGTGTGTTGTTTGCTATAGTATACATTTTTCACTTGATGGTTCTTCACAAATAACTCCAGTAACAGGGTTGAACGATCGCAGTCAACCGTGTGTGTGAAACAGAACAAAATCATTTACACCGCCGGCAGTCACACAGCAGACATGATGACATTTCCTGTGCGGCACAATATTAAATGGTGTTCCAGTAACACACACACACACACACACACACACACACACACACACTTACCTTAATGGTGACGTTTCCTTTGGTGATCTTCCGCATGTTAAATCCCACTGTAGGGATCATGTCCTCGCTGAACTGACCGGACTGCAGACAGAGAGACACGTGACACATTCTTTACGGTTTCTCAGTGCTAACAGACAGTAAATGTGTATTTACACACCCACAACTCACAGGAGGTGAAGATGTGATTTACACCTAAACCACTGAGTGTGTGTGATGCATCACACCTCTGATTGGACAGAACAACAGGTGCTGATTGGTTGAAAAACTGGGTCAACTGATCACTACTCGGTTTTAGATTGACAGCTGTCATATACGTGACAGAGGCTCCGATACACTGAGTGTGTCTGATTTAATGATGCTCTCTGTGTTCTGACGATGCTGTGACTGACACATTGTGTCTGATCCGTGATGCTGTATCGGATTCGCCGTGTGCGAGTGTGTCTGATCTCGTGATGCTGTATCGGATTCGCCGTGTGCGAGTGTGTCTGATCTGACGATGCTCTCTGTGTTCTGATGATGCTGTGACTGACACATTGTGTCTGATCTCGTGATGCTGTATCTGATTCGCCCTGTGCGAGTGTGTCTGATCTGACGATGCTCTCTGTGTTCTGATGATGCTGTGACTGACACATTGTGTCTGATCTCGTGATGCTGTATCTGATTCGCCGTGTGCGAGTGTGTCTGATCTGACGATGCTCTCTGTGTTCTGATGATGCTGTGACTGACACATTGTGTCTGATCTCGTGATGCTGTATCTGATTCGCCGTGTGCGAGTGTGTCTGATCTAACGATGCTCTACATTCAGATAATGCGCTCGGTGCGTAAAGATAAAGACGGCGCTCGCGCGAGGCCTACTGTAGTGCAGTAATAAAGAGAGACAGTCATTGGTTTACCGCGATGACGTTGACGAATGTGGTTTTTCCCGAGTACTGCAGTCCGACGAGCGTCAGCTCCATCTCCTCCTTCCAGAAGAGCGCTTTAAACCAGTCGAGGAGTTTATTAAATAACGCGATCATCTTCGGCTGCTGGTTCGTGCTGTCTGTCGGCCTCCGGGTCTGCTCTTCACCGCTCGTCCTTCCTCATTGGGTGGGGTTTCACATCCACGCACAGCTGATCCAAACAATGCGGGACACGAGCATGCGCGCTCCACGCGAAGCCCCCCCTGCTGGACAGACACACGCCGGTGACGTCATTGGCTGTAATTTATCAATTCGCTCGTTTTGTTAAGTATTTGATTTTAATCTGTGTGTGCTTGTATATGAATGCAACAGTTAAAATACACATTAAACAAATGTATAAAATGTTAATATTAATATTTTGTATGCTGCTGTATAAACGCGAATATATTATTTGTAATGACAAAATGGCAGTTGTTTTTATTTATTTATTTTTTATGTGACGCTGTCTTTGTATTGACATGTTTTTTCGTCTCCACGTGAAAACGTATTTCTGCAATCAATAAATGTCTGTATTTCCCCCTGTAAAGTAAAAAAGTATTTAAATGGTTTAAAGCCGTTATTTTTGTTTATTTGTTAATAATATGCAGGATTAGAGGAAAGGATCGTTAAAATCTATTTGATCATTGGCAACGGCATTTTTTGTTGTTTTCCCCATAATACCAAATATATATTAGAATAAATAAACAATAAAACGTCATCGGTCTTAATGATAGTAATGTACACATGAGCGTGAATTAGAATTAGCTAATAAATCAATGTAATTTATTTTAGTTGAACGTCGAATGTGCCGCTGTGAATGAGCAGATGAGTCGTCGCGAGTCTCAGGCAGCGCCAGTACAGTTAGCACGAACGTGTGAGGAAAGTTTCTCTCAAAACATCTGAAAATCACCCCACATTCTTTAAAAAACACCCGGACGAGACAGTAAGAGAATTATACATCTTTATATACGAGTGTTTGTGTACATTCATGAAGATACAAGTCGCACTTTTGACTGTTTTAGCTCGGCTGCTAATTTGTTAGTAAACACAGCGAGAATGTGAGTAATAGTGATCAATTGTGATTATGAGCGATCGATTATACTTTCATATATCATATGGAAATCTCTTTCAGATCTCATCGATCATGAAGACAAACGCGTTTCCGCGGGATTTGGGTTAGAAAGCGTCTGTCAAACATAAACAACACAAACACACACACCTGTCAGACATCACACACACACACACACACACACCTGTCATTGTGTTATGATGATGAGGGCCTGACTGTGCTGACACACACACACACACACACACACGATGGGCTCCTCTCTAAGTGAACCCTGTATCTATGATAAGCTATCAGAGAGTATCGATATACTGCGGCAGTCAGGGTATCGTTATGGGATGTCCGAGAGAGAGATCGAGAAGTTCATCAAACAGGTTTTAGAGACGAATGAACCTCGCAGAGATCCACCGCAGTTCCCCATCCTCAGAGCTACGGTCAAGGTACAGTGACATCATCCAGTGATCCAGTGCTGATTGAACCGTCATTTAAACATGTACATTCATGGCTTTAGTTTTTAGTTGCCGTTGGGGTTCTGTTGATGGCCGTCCTGGCGCTTACGTACCCCCAGAGCCCGCCCGTCCTGGAGCACCTGAGGGCGGCGAGACACAACCGGACGTCCCCGCTGAGTCACATCCGTCTACTGTCACTGCCCATCGCTGGAAAATACAACCTGCAGGGTGAGGTGTCGCACACGCTGTCAAACACTCTTAAGCACACGCTCTTATGTCTGTCTCATCGTGTGACGTGTGTTGCAGGGTTCCATGAGCGGTGGGCGGTTGGCGCTCTGCAGGCAGCTCATGTCAACTGCTCTGCCTGCGCAGACGTGACTGCGGCGCTGGAAGTGATGTTGAGCGAGTCTGCAGTGATGCACGGAGACACACAACCTATACTGCTGAAGGTACGCAAACAAGCTGCATCCCATAATGAACACACACGTGTGTGTGTGTCATGATGGTGGTTAATGTTGTGTGTTTGTGTGTGTTTAGGGTGGAGAGTTTGTGTCTCAGCGTGTTTCTCAACTCGATCAGTTCTCCATTTCTCAGGCGGAGACAAACACACAAACTCCTGCAAACTTCACTCTGCTCTGGTAATGTTTTAACCGCCGGCTTACACTCACGTGACACACAAACCGCTCCTGCATTTACTGTAAACCTCTCTCTCTCAGGAGTTTCTCGTCCAATCACAGAGAGACGCTTCTCCAGTGGCTGTTTCATGACGCTGAGCTCTGCCCCCTGCTGGATAACACAGGGACTATAGTTCAGCGCTGTCAACTCACTGACCACACAAGATCTCACAGCAGGGTCAGTGTGTGTGTGTGCTTCTGTGGAGTCAGCAGGCGATTGGTTGTGTCACTGAACACGTGTGTG
The DNA here is from genome assembly GCF_947034865.1 of Barbatula barbatula. NCBI lineage: Eukaryota > Metazoa > Chordata > Actinopteri > Cypriniformes > Nemacheilidae > Barbatula > Barbatula barbatula. The sequence continues at coordinate 24,001,056 of NC_136776.1, read as the reverse complement.
TGTTGTTGTTGTGTTGTAGAGTCAGCAGGCGATTGGTTGTGTCACTGAACACGTGTGTGTGTGTGTGTGTGGTGTTGTTGTGTTGTAGAGTCAGCAGGTGATTGGTTGGCTGGTGGTCGCTGAAGGTTCTCCGGCCGTTCTTGTCCGTCCTGTCCAGAGATGCCAAAAACACTGCAGATCTTTTGACCTCTGGCTGGAGCCGGGAGACATGGGTGAACGCACTGAGCAAACACACTTCATTCTGATTGGCTGATGTTATGATGTCATGTGACTCGTTCAAACTCGTCCCGTGTGTTTGCAGTCTACGCTGATCCGCACTACTGGATTCTGGAGCTGTTCCCGAGCGGAGGTCAGGACGTCGTGTGTGACGGTCCGGTGCTCTGAGAACTGATGTGTGCCAATGAGCTTCATTCTGTGCGAGTCTCATGATGTCACTTCCTGAGGACTCAAGACCGAGACTGTGTGCGTGTTTCTGCAGTGAGACGCTGCTCCTCTCAGGTCACATCGCTTGTTTAGCTTTCTTTTTTGATTCACATGCTCAGACATGAAGATGGAGACCTGATGTTTGTCCGTGGAGCTCCTGTGATTTTGATTTCTCAGTTTAGTTAGGGTCATCGGTGGAGTTCACAGAAACGGTCTGGAACATTTTCACCCTGAATTGAAACAACTCATCAACGACTCACAACCTATTTTGCATGAAGGTCACATTACTCCCCTAAATTAGAATTCTTGTGACGCCAAAGATAAAATGAACATTTAATTTGCAAATAATTACTACATTAATAACTGTAGTTTCTTTCTTTTCTCCACGTTTTATTTTTTCATCATGTTTTCAATCTTTTAACAATATGAGTGTTTTACTGTACTTACCACAAACATTTGGGGACAACTTTCCTCTCGCAAACATAATGTCATTCTCTGTGAGATTCTCTGACGCTCCTGCTGATCAGCCAATCAAAGCACTTTAAATGTTTGTCATCAGCAGATGATGTCACATCCTGACGGAACTCTTGTTGAGTGTCACATGCTTTTTTCCCTCTCCACCAATCAGAGACTGTTGAATGTGATGACATCATGCTGCACTGATGGTATGTTAGTGGCAGTTTAAATAAATGATGTTTATTCTCCGTGTAAATAATAAGAATAAGATGTTTATGTGATTACTAATGTGACTCAGAGATTTATGTTTTACTGCAACATTTTCACAGTAAACAAAAAGTTGATGAACCAAAAAATGTTTGTGTTTTGCTTATAACTGAGCCTTCATTTTGAAATCAAAATTATTATAATTGTAATATATTATTTAAACTTAATACTATTGTAAAATCTTTCGATGGCCTTCGATTGGATTTTTCTTATATTTTATTTTTTGTGGAAGAACAACACATGGGACACTGATGTCAATCATTTTGACATCAAGAGGTCAAATATTTTTTAAATAACAATTTAATCATTAATATATATTTTTAATAGGCAATTAAATCAAAACTACAGTAAATTTAAAGTTTGATAGTGTCTAAATGTGAGTGGAAGGAAGCGCTCCTCGCTTCTGCTTCCGGGTCACGGGGCGCGCGTGCACGCCGGAACTGTAGCTCTTGATGTGATGTGAAGTCTGATGGGGACGGAAGGGGGCGCGCAGTGGCTCACACACGACAACATTAGATTATTACAGTCAGATTTAAATATTCAAATAAATAAATATGTGTATCCCTAATCAAATCCCATTTACAGATATGTGTTTGTATTTATTCTTTTATTTATTATACACTGTTGGAATCAAACTGCTATTGTTAAAGACTAAATAATAATGTATTATTCGTTCATTTGATTCAAGTTGTTCATTAATTCGTGTCTTGTAAAGAGTTAATTTAACTCAATTAATGATGATAATCGAGTGCAGAGACGCACATTGAGCCGCGAAGCGACGCCTACAGGCCGCGAGAGTCTCTGCAGTCTATGCAGTCATCTGCGCAGATCTTCTGCGTGCGCGCGCGTCGGGCTGCTGGTGGCGGTGAGTATCCCAGACTGCGCTGCTTCTGCGCGAGTGAATTATGGGATAGTGGAGGACAAACACAAACACTCACGCGTTTTAATTCACTTTATAAAGCTGCGCGCGAGTGTGTTTACATGTTTGTGTAAACGAGTGTTTGTGTAAACGAGTGTTTGTGTGACACGAGGCCTGCGGCGCTGCGCGTGTCCGTGTTTTACACTTCCTCACTAAACTACTGTCCTTATACTGTAGTATTGAGATATTAATATAACATATATATATATATACGTCTACATGTTTTAACCCTGAGGATGCTATGCAACATTTCCACATAACACTGTTGTGTTATTTATTAGTGATGTAACGACTCACTCGCGATGCGATTCACGATTATAATCTAACGACGCGATTTTACTCACGATTATTTATTTACAGTGTACAAATAAAAATGAAAAACTGCCCTTTTATCATTTATCTAATGATACACATTGTCGTGTTTTAGGTAAAATAAGTAGCTTAATTTGCAGTGAAATGAAAATAATACAAAAGTCTCTTTAATATAAACAAACTTAGAGTTTGTCTGTGCTTTTCTTAACTTTTACCGTTTTTTTTAAATATCTGAAAATGCACATTTATCAATAATCACCAAGTTTGTAGAAAAACAGCGGCCGCTTCTGTTCAAAACATGAACTGCGATTCTTTGGCAGAAGTATTTCAAACATTGTGCTCAAAAGAAACAAATGTTATTCATTTCCACACAGTAAGCCCAGTGGAAAGAAATAATAAATGTTGTTATTGTGAAAATTGTTCATGTTTTGTAAACCAGTCTGTCATTTATTGTGCTGACTTGTGTTTCATTCCCCAGACACACTCGGCCAATATAAATCTGGATTAAAGACACTTCCTGCTAAATAAACTGCTGACATTAGATATTATTTACTAGAATCATTTAACGTGATCTATAAACACATGTGCTGCGCTGCGTTTGTACTTTTTTGTGTTTTTCTTACTTTCTCCTGTAAAGCTTTCTAAATAATACTGAATTGAATTTCAGTGTGATGGAGGGTTTGGGTGTTCAGGCCGTGACTCTGTCTGACGGCTCGACAGCGTTCATCCAGCAGAACACCAGCGGTGAGATTTACACCCGTACACAACATTTGAACCTCACATGAGTGTTGAAGTGTCGTGATTGGCTGTTGTGTGTCAGATGGGAGTGTCCTGGAGGGAAACACCGTTCAACTGGAGGATGGATCCACAGCGTTCATACAACACGTCACACTTCAACAGAAAGGTGTGTGTGTGTGACCTCTGACCTCACGTCAGGTCATGGAGTGTGTTTAACACTGATGTGTGTGTGTGTGTGTAGAGTCGCTGGCGTTCGAGGACGGTCAGGCGGTGCAGTTGGAGGACGGATCCACTGCGTTCATTCATCACGCACCTAAAGGTGTCACGCCGCTCACTGTCTACACACACTGTAACCACTCTAACACATGTTTGACCTCTGATCTCTGCGTGTGACAGAAGGTTATGACCCCAGCGCAGTGGAGACCGTTCAGCTGGAGGACGGCAGTACCGTATACATCCATCATCCGTCCTCTCTGGAGAACTACAGCGATACGGTATGATGTCATACACGCTGACACGGCAAAGGTGACGTGTGGAACGGATGTTTGATGTGATGATGTCACACACAGATGATGAGGTCAGAGGTCGAGATCGATGACAACAGCGAGGACAGAGACACAACAGAGCAGACCGGCATACAGGTTCTGACACACACACACACACACACACACACACACACACACACAGGTGATGTGACAGTGTGTTACTGATGTATGTGTGTGTGTGTGTGTGTGTGTGTATATGTATGTTCCTGTGTGTGTGTGTGTGTGTGTGTGTGTGTGTGCATGTGTGTGTGTGTTCAGCTGATGGTGTGGAGCTCCAGTAAAGTTCATCAGGTCGCTGAGAAAAGTTTCCACTGCGCTCACGCGGACTGCGGTCGACACTACACAACAGCACATCATCTGAAGGTAAATGCAATGATATCCCATAATGCCCCACTGCTCTCATTCGGCTGCACACGGTTATAGCTGATGTGTGTTGACTGCGCAGGTGCACGAGCGCTCTCACACCGGTGACAGGCCGTACAGGTGTGAGGTTCCCACCTGCAGTAAAGCGTTCGCCACGGGTTACGGTCTGAAGAGTCACGTGAGGACACACACCGGAGAAAAACCTTACAAGTGTCCCGAAGACATGTGTTTCAAAGCCTTCAAGACGTCTGGGGACCTGCAGAAACACCTGCGCACACACACAGGTACACACACACACACAGGTACACACACACTGAGACACTGAGGTGAGGAGTGACTGTTGTGTTTGTTAGGTGAGAAACCCTTCAAGTGTCCGTTTGAGGGCTGCGGTCGTTCCTTCACAACATCAAACATTCGTAAAGTTCACACGCGCACACACACGGGTGAGAGACCGTACCTGTGTCCTGAACCGTCCTGTGGAAGAGCCTTCGCCAGCGCTACCAACTACAAGAACCACATGAGGATACACACAGGTGACACACACACACATATACAATCATACATATAACACTCAAACAAGCCAGCATAAATAACGCACACAACATCATACAGAGTGTTACTGTTGTAGTGTTTCCTGGTGTCATGATGATGTTGTGTTGTGTGTCAGGAGAGAAGCCGTATGTGTGTACGGTTCCGGGCTGTGGGAAGAGTTTTACAGAATATTCTAGTCTTTATAAACATCACGTGGTGCACACACACTGTAAGCCGTACACGTGCAGTCACTGCGGGAAGACATACAGACAGACGTCTACACTGGCCATGCACAGACGCACAACACACGGAGACTTCGACACGGCTCATGGTGGTAAGATGCCTCTCTCACGGCCAGACCATAATAATAATGATACAACACCAGCATGTCACTCTCAGCTCCGTGTGTGTGTGTGTGTGTGTGTAGACACAGACGTGTTTGACGGCTCGCCGCAGGCCGCTGCTGAGCAGGACACCGATGGTAAAGTTGCCATGGAAACAGGCAGGATCATTACCTCACAGGTGTGTGTCCGTCTCTGAGTTGTCATGAGCTTTCAGTGTGTTTGTGTGTGTGTGACAGGTGAATCCATCCACCCGCAGGTACTCGGCACATCCATCGCCATGGTAACGCAGGACGGAACAACCAGCGCTGGACAGGAGCGCGTCAACATGGTTACCGATGAAGAGCTGCAGCCGGTGGGTATTATGGGATGGCTGGTGTTGCGCGGTCGTAAACGCTTGGGTCACTCATGTTGTGTTCGTCCCGCAGGTTGCCATAGTAACATCAGATGGCATCATGACGGAGGTGAGCGCGTATCAGCAGGTGGCGCTGTTGGCCACAGAGAACGGCACACAGATCGCAGTGCAGGTCACTCTCTCACTCTCTCAAGAAATGTGTGTTTGTGTGTCAACTGGTTCAGCAGTGTGTTTGTGTGTGTGTTTGTGTGTGCAGTTAGAAGACCAGCAGACGTTAGAGGAGGCTATCACCATGGCAACAGCAGCAATCCAGCAGAGCGGGCTGACCTCAGATCAGTGACCTCAGATTGATTGTGGTTTTTTTACTGCTTTCAGCACATGGTGTGTGTTCATAATAAAATATATTTGTTTATAAATGTGTTTGTCTGCGGTCAGCGTCAGATCATCATCCATGTGTCTGCAGGGGTCAGAGTTCAGCTGCAGTCTGCCGTGTGGCCTGCAGGGGTCAGAGTTCAGCTGCAGACGGAGCTCTTTTTCATGGCTGATCGTAACTGATCTGAAGTCAGAGGAAACTTTACAGTGTTTACCGTAACAGAACCAGAGTGAAGAACACACACATATAAACCAGCCGAACAATAAATATGAAACTTTATTTGCGGTACGAAGAACTAAATCCGGTTTGCTCACTGACTCTTTGAAACTGAACACACGTGACATGTTTTTATTTCTTCTCGTTGATGTTGAAAACTGATTTGATTCGGTGTTAAACTCTGGTGTGAACGGTTCCCCAAACATTCATGTGACGTGTGTTAAACTGAAGAAACACAATGTGAGTCGACTTCCTCATTTTATTTCAGCACACACACACACACACACTTGTGTTCTGTCTGTTCTACCCCAACAACAGGATCTGATTGGCTGAACTGCTGTGACGTCAGTGACGGGGGGAAGGAAAAACCAGCAGGTTTGGGGGTTTCCTCTGTGTGTGTGTGTGTGTGTGTAGTTAATTCAGCTTTAGTTTGTGAACACTGTGTTCAGATGAGACGTGAGATGCTGATTCATGATTAGATTGATGTGTCATTGAGCTTTAGTGTAAATATACATTGTGTCTTCATGTACAAACCTAGATAAACGTGTGTGTGTGTGTGTGTGTGTGTGTCCTGCCCGCCGTGGTGAGGGTCCAGCTGAGAGATTGTTTGGTTTGTGGTGTTGTGGGGGTTTGTTTTGGTAGGTGTGTGTATTCAGAGAGGATATGGTGTGTGTGTGTGTGTGTGTGTGAGACAGCTGCTGCTTTAGTTTCGCGGGAACATCAGGACAATGAAACTCTGTTCAGACTTCAGCTGCTCGACACGACTCTCAAACTCTCCTAAAACACATTCAATAATCACGTTTATAAAACAGCAAATCAATCGCTCAATAGTTTCTCTCAGACATCAAAGCAGCACAATGCAGACTTTGAGACGATTCAAGATGTCAACAGAGATCTCAACATTTCTCATTGACGTCTAAACTCCCTCATGCGCACATTCAGTCAACATCTGACGTGTGTCTCGGTTTATTTCTCCTGAGCAATTGTAAGAGAAACACTTGAGACAAAGAACATGAAGTTTGTGTAACACTGAAGTCACGATCTTTACAGGAACTACGTTTACATTCAACTTTTTCAGTACATTCAGGATTTCTTTCTTTAGTCGTTTTCATCAAGTTAACTTTCGTTCTGTCTGGTTGTTATATGAAGTTTATTTGATATTTCATTCATGTTATTATACGGCTGATTGGAAAGCTTGATTCTGATTGGCATGTTCGTCATTCCCAGATAACACGCTCTCAGAACTAATAACACACGGTGACCTGGTTGCAGCAAATCATTTGGTGGGGTTTTTTAACAAATTAACAATAAATATGTCTGTTAATAACATACATGACATTATATTGACAAATGATTCAACCAAATTGCCTGTTCATGACGTTTGAACGTCGTTTCTTTCTTTAAAACCCAAACTAAACGTCTTTTCATCGTTGACGTTCTGCATTCGCTTAAATGAGCTAATAATTCACATTTCATGTCCAGTTTGATCTCATGTGTCCAGTAGTCGTGTAATAAGAGGGATAATGTTCAAGCATCCGTCTGTTATCATGAAATAAACCCCTTCAGTGAGACACAAGACCCTCCACTTCACATCCTGATCACACTGAAGGGGATTATTCTGACATAACAACCGGCTGCTGAACATTATGTCTCACTTAATAGTAATTTATCTAAAATGTTTATTGTGTATGAAGTTTATGAAATGAAAACTACTCAACAGTTACTGTTTTTTTGCGGAGGTCTTCCTGAAGATACGTTTGGGCCGCATAACATTTGTTGATGTTGTTGTCGCTGAAACCGTCTATACTTCAGGACTTAGCTTGTAGTAGTGTACTTGTAAGCTTACGGCTTCAATACTGATTCTTGTGAGTTTATAACAGCGCACCTGAAAGTATACGACATCGATCTAACAAGTTTATAAAAGTAGAATGAAAGTAGAGTAAGTTCACTACTAGCATGAAGCAGTTTTTTTGTCATGGAAAGCAAGCAAGTGTAAAACCCCCTCCTCCAGCCGTCTGTGGTGGGCTTCTTTCATGTACAACCGCTACACACACACTTCCTCTCTGAACAATTGTGTGTGTGTGTTGTTGTGGCCATTTCAGGGATTAGACGACCAACCAAATGGACCAGAAACACACCCGCTTTCACACCCGCCCGCTCACCCCACACCCCCCCCCTCTCTCTCTCTCTCTGCTGGATAACATTAGAATCAACAGAGATCACACTTGTTGAGTGAACATGAGAACTGATCTCAGATCTGCCCAGATCAGCCAATCACATCTCAGATCTTAGCCTCAGGGTGAGTAACCCCAGCAGCTCGAGGTCAGAGGTCAATCTCCCATTTACCCCGCTCGCATCAAAACCTGTGACTTCCTGAGCAGATCTGAGATCAGTTGATCATGTCATGGAGTGTAACGTCTCTCTTTGTCTCGGTCGGTGTCACTGATTCATTCAGATGTGTGTGTGTGAGGGCAGTGGGTGTTAGACTGCATACGGGTGTAGTCTCTTGTTTAAGCCATCTGCCTGAATCTCCCCCCCCACACACACACACACACCCGTCCTGAATGAAACACTCGAGACAGGACGACTGAATGTGTTTTTATGACGTCAGGAGCGCAAAACATCCCCCAAATCCTCCGAACAAAAACACAGATGAACACCATCACAACACCTCCGTCTCAAACTCTCGTGAACATCACAGACGTCCATCTGTTGTTCTGAACGAAACATTCTGTCGTCATTTATTCATCTTCAGTGGAACACCACACAAGATATTTAGGGAAATTTTGATGATCAAACCTACTTTAAAATATCTTTTGTGCTCTTCAGAAGAAACTAGTTCAAGTAAAAGAAGAAAATTCTTATTTCCGGGCAGTCCCGTGTCAATTCTGTGAAAGCCCTGAGCGACACAAACCAGAGAAACGTTTCATTCATAAAATGTTTATTATAATAAAAACCGACTGTACAGCTCTTCATCTGCACGAAAATTCATTTCTTAAAAACAAAAAATTTACAATAAAAGCTTGAAATAGCTTACAAACTACATTAACTCTCTAGAACTAGCTGCTCAGCAGCCCACGTGATATATGCTACAGTCTTTAATGGCACTCATACCAACCGACCGACCACATGCAAAGCATTCTGGGAGAAAAACACTCTTTTCTCCCAGAGACACCAGCAGTAAAGCTTTCCACAGACAACTCATTTCATGACATCACAGCAGGCGTAAAGCCTGAATATTGCACAATAAGACACAAAGAGACGGGCGGTGACAGTCAACGTGCTTAAGGCAGAAGGGATTATTGTGCTCCCATTTACAAAATGTAAAAATAAGATCTTGAATGCATTTACAGGCACAGTCACACATTTGTTGGTGTACTTGTGTAAAGTGTTTTTCCAGCTTTAATTGCTTTACATTCTTTCGAGAGATACGAGGTAATAATGCACTGAAACCGTGTGCTAGCACCAGAAAACCTGTTTCAGGGTAAAACGGTCACACAGAACAGCGCTCGAATGTGTAGAATCACAGTTCAGTCACATATCAACCAGTGCTTAAACTTCTTAAATAAAAAAGGTTCCGAGTCAGCTCTGAAATGTCAAGAAATGAAGTCACGAGAAGTTCACCGTCGAAGTGGCAGCGGGCCGATCAGCGACACCAGCGGCACTCAGCTGGACACGGTCATCAGGTAGTTTTTGGGTGGACTCCTGCGGCCGCCCATCGTGAAGCTGTTTTTGCAGTTCGTGGTTTGGTCGTAAGCAGAAGGTCCTCTGAGGCCGGGGGCGGCGGGACTTGTGGCAGGCGGCTCGACCTCGTACAGGACACAGATGGAGCCGTCCTCGCCGATGCGGTACGAGACTTCATACGGGTCCACCCAGAGCGTGAGCTCCCGCGGCAGAAGAGCGAAAAGCTGTGCGGCGGTCAGTCCGATGTGTCCGGCCGCTTGGCCGATCAGAGGGTCCATTTCGTGATTGATGCGAATGCAGCGGTAACCAGAACCCTTCTGCGGCCTGTCAGGGAACCAGTGATGCTGGTAGTGTTCTGAGGGAAGAAAAGCCATTCTGTTAAAAACATGAACTTGACACGTCACAGTATTTCACATTCAACATGTTACTGTGGTAAAACGATAGTTTGTTCTTCCCATATACAAAAATACCAAAGTTTACTTAAGTAATACTGTAGTATAAGGTTCAAACACACATCCAGTTTACTTAAGTCACTGAAGCATGCTACAGAATCCTAAAGTAAACACAACAGTATTCTACACTTTCCTGAACACCTTATGACACATGCTAACGTACACTGAAGTATTTTTGTCATGTGGGTCGTAAGGGCAACTACTTTACCAAAGTATGTCCCTCGTGCATCTAAAACAACACGTTACCACCATATAGTTCCTCAGTTCTCTGTGACGCCATTTTGTCAGAATATTTGATCAAACTGAAGATAAAGTACCTGCGAGCGCCTGCGCGAGACCGTCTCTGAAAACCTGCAGCTGTACGTCACTCAGGTGTCCGCGGCTGCGCAGTAGTCTGCACACGAAACTGGCAGCGGCCGAAACCTCGCCGATCATTTCCTCTCCGGTTCCGTGAGTCATTTCAATCCGTCCGACAGAGTGAACGAGGATAAAAGATCAAGTACAGCTGCCGTCCTCGTTACACGCCGGTGAATCAAAGCCACGAGTCCGCTGACGATCGAACAATGACCATCCCCGTCCACTCTACTGTCTGCGTCTGTCTGCGTCCGGCTGCGTCGCGTCTCTCAAATGAACTCCTGAGGAGAAAGGTTCCGCCGCTTTATACCGACGAAGCTGTTGACGTCGTACGCGTTGGTCTGGGCGTGCCGCCCATCGTCCAATGAAACACGGGGAAGGGTGTTCTCTGGCGCTCGCTCGCGGCCTGATTGGTTGCCAGGGTGGAAAACACTAGCGTGTTGTAGTGACGCTCGGGTTCCGTCTCTTTCCTTATTTGGAAGTTGACGTCAACCGCAGCTCACATATGCGTGACGTCACTGTGGGGGAAAACAAAGGCGTGAAGACGCGTTTACCGTAAAGCTGCGCGGTTTATTTATAGATGTTTTTTTGCTTTGTTTAATCGACTCTAAAGCGTCGGATTGTGTTGAGTTATCACCTACACAAGACCTATTAAAAGAGTCGAATTACACGACGTTAACAAACGTGAACACACGTTCCTTTGTTCGCAATATGAAGTGGACACACACACACACGCACACACACGGGTGTTTGTTTTATTGTCGAGTTGGCTTATAAACAGCATGTTATTTTCGAACTGAAGTATCGCAGCGCCACCTGGCGGTGAAATGAATCCCACCCGACAGATGTTCACATTCAGGTGATGAAGGATTTTGTTCTACACGGAACACTTGATGTGTCACTGAAGGTTTGGATGTGACTCTCAGTCCTGTATCTGTTACCATGGAGACGCTTCCCATCCTCTGCAGTCTTATTTCTGTGATCCTCCTCTGCTCTCCAGAATGTGTTATAGTATCATATATACACACAAGTGTCACGTGTAGCAGTGTGTGTATCTAAGGAAGGAATATGATTTATTAAACAATAAAGAACATTCATCACAACTGATCTTGTTGTTTGTGAACATCCGAGTCCAGTGGAGAATATTGTCATATTATAAGTAAATAACACATCATAGTGTATAGATATATAGCATTGTAATATAGTGTATGTGGTTGAGGTGTGAACTGACAGCAGGGTTTGTCTATGTTTGCTTCAGTGTGTGTGTGTGTGTGTGTTAGAAGAAGCCGCCTCTCTGTTGTTGGTTTCAGGGTCCTGATGACCCCTGCTGCTCCTGCGAGTCCTGTGAGGCCGGACATCGCCATCTGGAGGTGAGCCGGGGCATTGTGGGTAATCCCGTAGAATGAGTGTGTACACCTGCAAACCAAACCGCATACGCGCGCACACACACACAGACACACACACATACACACCGCCCGCAGTGCAACTGATGTCTCTCTGATCTGTGCTGACATTTCCGTCCAGCAGGAGTGTGTGAGTGTGGATGTGTGTGTATGAGAGTGAGAGTGCACACTTGTGTGTGAGAGTGGAGGTGTGTTATGAGTGTGTGTGTGTGTGTGTGTGTGCGCGCACTCTACACATTCTACAAAACAATAGAATTGTGTTTAGTACTGTGTGTGTATATTCAAGTGTGTGAGAATTGATGTGTGTTAGTTTATGATGATGTGTTATTGTTTATTATTTATATTGTGTGTGTGTCTCATTGGTGTTTGTGTGTGTTTGTGTTGATGGTCACTAGTAGTGACATTGATGCTCATGATGCTCAAGCACAATGTCCACACACACACACACACACACACACACACACACACACACACACACACACACACACACACACACACACACTTGTTTCTTGTAGACAACAGTGAGAACAAACTTCTCTCTTCCTCTGAACTCTTACTGTCCGTCAGCCTTACGAGAAATATATGAGAAACATCTCAGAGAATGTGGAGCGGTCCATGAGATGATGCTTGTGCTCTGATGTCTC
>NC_136776.1:23909398-23988480 GCF_947034865.1 Barbatula barbatula | reverse complement strand
GGTGAACTAGAGTGCACAAGAGCCGTCTGACCGTCACGAATCATCACAAATCAGATGAGATCAGACAGTCGGACGTCCGTCTCTAATATGTGTTTTTGTGCTTTTCAGGTTCACGGTCGGGATTCAAGGTCACCTGCAGAAGCGAGAGGCCTTCCGTATCCTGGCCAGCTATGAGCAGCCAATCACGCTTCAGATCGAGGGACACAGTGGGCGGAGCCTGCGGTACAACAGAACGACGGACTGCAGTACGCAGACGGAGCGACCGTGGGACCCCCTGCGCCCGTACTCGTGTACCGTACCCCGCATGCCTCACGCTGACAGGTGCGACACACCCGCGGGACAAACACCAAAGAGTCACACACATTTACACAAATCTCATCTCATGAACTCTCATTTGTGCGTCTCTTGAATCAAACTCTTATTTCATCATCGGTAAGTTTGGAGAGTAGGACACGTGTGTTTGCAAATTTCTAATCTCTATTCTTTCAAGTTCACTTAAACATGACTGACAGTGTTAAGTGCTCCAACCATTTTCATTAGACACAACATATTTGTGTCCTTACAGGACATACCACGGTCACATGACCCTCCCTGGTAACCGTAGAGACGCAGGCAGATATGGATACCTGCCCAACACATCCAGAGACCCGCAGCACAGAGAACACCTGACATACAACGTAAGTCATCCAATGAACATTATACAAATTCATCAGATAGTAAAGAAGAAATCAGACATCAGTTTCAATATGTGTGAACGGACTGATTTTCATCCGTCATGTGATAATGCCCACGCTGTTTATTATTCATGTATATATATATACTGCATCATGTATAACTTATTAAGTATTTGTGTGTAACCAATAAGATAAAATAAACACAAACAGAACTGTAAGTTTTTATAGTACCTCTTTCTGATTTAAATGAAAAATAAAGATGCTCAAAGGTTCTTCGATGCCGTAAGAGAACAAACCTATTTTGTCTAAATGGTGCTTTCTGTTTCACGACAGATTCTTCTGATTATAACAAAGTAAGAAAATTGTTCTTCTATGGCATCGCTGTGAACAACTTTTTAGGCACGTGTAAGAGTGACATAAAAACAAACTGATGATTGTATATATATATATATATATATATGTATATGTATGTATATGAATGATAATAGTACATTAAACATTTTTAATCTATATCAAAACTAGTAGCACGTAAAATAGAGTCACAAGAACAACATCAGAAAATCTTCAGATTTTCAGAACATCGGACGTTTGGAAAAGAAAGAGAGACAATGCATTTGTGTGTCTGCGCATGTGTGTGCGTGTTCATGTGTGTGTGTGTGTGCATGTATGTGTGTGTCTGCGTGTGTGCGTGTAGTTTTAAATGGAGCTGCTCGCTAATGCTCAGGAATTATTCATGCTTTTAGTTACGCTTGGGATGTGCACACACACTGTGTGCAGTGAACAGGATTGAGCGAGTGAGAGAGAGAGAGAGAGAGAGAGTACCTTGAAACTGAAAATCAATTTAATTGAGAGAGAGAGACTTGGGATATAAGATGTGATATATAAAAAAGAATACACAATAACATCTTTAAACAACATTATACCCATCATACAATCGTATCACAAAGGAGAAAGAGAGGATCATTGTCATATGTTCAAAGAACCATCATAGTTGACTTCACAAATGTAGTTGTTAGTGCCCCATTTATATTTAAAGGTCTCAATATCCATTACAAAATTGTAAAAAGCTAATTCGACTTTAATGCGAGATTTTATGAATGCACATCAGTCTAAAGAGAGAGCGAGAGAGGTACTGTGTGTAAATATATAATCACGGTGCTTCAGTTAATGACTTAATTCATTCTTGTACAGTGTCATCAGATCGAGTGTGTAATGTTGTGTAATGTGATGATTGCAGGACTCAGAGTTCTCCAGCGGATCCCCTCCGGCTCAAAACTGTCTGATCGGCTGCTGCAACACAAACCTGGAGGAACCCCGAAGCTTCCAGAGTCAGGTGAGCATCCCAACACCGTCAGAAACACCAGGAGGACTTATTTATAGACAGTGAATCATTATCAGACGATTGTGAGTGCATGAATGTATGAACCTGTTGCCGTAGAAGCAGCGTGTTCTCTAAAGCATCTTCACCCATCAGCGCCTGAGAGGCAAGGAGTCAGATATTATGTAAGTTGTGTGTTACTAGGCAACTAGCGATCATAAATACTGTGAAGACTGTGAAGCGCTCTCCGCCCCTGAGCAGCTCAATGGAAATATTTCATAAATCATTTTGTTCATCGCATATGTTTGTGTGTGTTTGTGACAGACTGATGATGAGGATTACATGACGGAGAAGCCGCTGGGTTACCTTCCTCTTCATCACGAGCTGGACAGCGGCTTGGGCTGGACGGACGGCAGTTTTCATCAGGGCGAGCTGTCGGGGGTGGAGACGGAGGAGGGGCTTGAGGAATGCCGCGCCCGTGCAGGCGGACACTCGCCCTCGTCAGAGTCCTTCATCTCGTCTGAACTGAGCGACTCTGGATTCTACAGCGTCAGCACCGGCGAGTTCCTGCGCTTCCAGCGGCTGCTGGAGAAACGCATGCGCCATTACAATGCCCGCATGCATCACCAGGGCGAGGCGTGTTCCCGTGAGCGGCGGGACAGTCAGATTAAACACCGCGAGCTGGAGGCCATCCCGGAGGCTCTGACGGTCCAGCCTCAAGACGTGTACGAGGAACCTGCATCTCGAGGTCTGTCCCGCGTGTCATCCGTGCAGTACCGTAAGGCAGAGCGGCCGTGTTTGAACCGGCACAGCTCAAGCATCGGCTCGTTGTTCAATTCTGCTGCGCACTCAACGTGCAGCACCCCATCCGGTCAGCAGAGGACACTGGTTCACCCGAGCTTTGCTGGAATGTTGAGAAGAAGCAGGACATTGCATCATCGTCCTGTGCCGATGGAGTATCGAAGACGGGCGAGCCACCCGTCATCGCCCAACTACTGCAGTGCCACGCTGCATCACTGCGGCCACAGAATTGACCCGCCAATGGATTTACCTGAAGAACCGGACATGGGTCACAGCGTGGGTCACCTGGCTCACCCTGTCGCACACCCAGCACACGCTACACACGCAGTGAGTCAACCCTCTCTCATATCTCCTGCAGACGACCCCCGCTGTGCTCTGCCTCCAGAACTCCGTGACAGGGACCGGGCATCAACTGAACCTCACCTGGAGCACAGCTTTGCCGCAGCAGCGTTACCGCACATCCCACAGCGAGAGGGCCGATTCCACACTTTGAGTCACACGCCCAGTCAGGACGCCAACGACACCTGGCCTAAACCCGCCAATCGCTCGGGCACAGGGGGCGGCCTCTACAGTACTTTAGAGGGCCACACGCCCACCCAAAAAACACCCAGCGCCAACATGCGTGCCCTGCGAAACCAGATGCTGCGGGACAGAGCGTCCCGGCTGGCGGACGAGCGTAGCGGCATGAGCACGGATGAGGAGAGCGAGGTCAGGATGGGCCGTTACTGGAGCCGCACAGAGCGCCGCGAACACATGATGCAGAAACAGCGGCAGCAACATGCCAGGGGCGGAGCGGGTGTGCCGCAGGTGCCAGACGTCACGAGAGGAGCTAACGTGGATAGTTACAACACCGTTCTGGAGCTGAGCCAGAGGAAACTTAGTCGATTGAGGAACCGCAAGCTGCTTGACGACTGGACCACCGTGGAGGAACTCCTGACCCACGGGACCCGTCTGGGCCCGAGCGATGACGCCCTGAGGCTGCCCACGTCTTTGCTCACCGTCACGACTGTATAGCTGTGCGTTCAGATAACGTGCGTGTGCGTGTTTGTGTGTGTTGGACCGGCCGCACTACACATAACTACCTCCTGAAATTGAGGTTTACTGTAGATAGAGATGTTTTCATTCAGTTGTTCATGTTATGTTTGCAGTATCTTGTTTTGCATTGTGAGTGTTTTACTAAAGATAAAGAGAGACAGCAATACAACATCACATGCCGACACCAGACAAAGTGAATTTCATTTGGTGCAAGCGCGGTATTTTCTTCGAAAAGTTGTTTACATTATGGATTATTTACGGTGGTGCTAACAGCAAGATCGTCATTTAATTCACAACTTTTGCACAAAATCTGAAATTCCCTCTGTCTTCCGCTAGCTGAGATCGGGTGTGCAGGGTCACACTGGAGATCGGGCAGCGGAACGTGCGTTGTGAAGCGTGCGGGTTCTTGCACTATAACTGTAGTTCTGTAGAGTATTTTTCAAGCTATTTTTCTTGTGCTTTTCACAATTGATGTCACTAAAAGAAGCTTTTTGAAATAGAATGCTAGTGGATTAAAAGGCAGTCAAATTCTCGATGCAGATGATGCACTGAACTGTTTTGTTGCACCGTGCAAATGGGGTCTATGCACACGGAGCGATGACGTCCTTCCGCTAACATCTCAGCCAGCTCTGTTTCATCCGGCGGCGTAGGGAACAATGGCGTTTCGCTTCAGGATGCACGTTGGATTACGATCAACAACGTGAGTCTTATATTAGCGGAAGTACGTCATCGTCCCGTGTGCATATACCCCATTTATTGAATATTTCTGGTGCACCTTTCTGCAAAACCAGCAGGTTCACGACGGACGTCATTTATAAAACACGAGCCGTATGAATATCTGTGTACGATTGATATATTTACACGAGAACCACAGATCAATGTGTTTGCGATATAAATGCACAGAAAATCATTCTGCTCGTGTTCCTCAAATGAGTCTCGGTGGAGAAGAGGTCTTTTCTGAATCACCTGTGTCCGTGTTTGCGGGTTCGTTCTGGAGCAGAATATCAGGATATTTCTCCCACACATGCACTATTTTGGGTGCACGAGCACTGGAGTGTTTACAATTTTCCTTCACAACTGTGACTCTCTGTCTCTCGCGCTCATTCTCACCGTGAGTCAAACGCTGTGAATAATGGATGTGGACGGATGAAACATCTTCCTGCGCAGATGAACAGCATCGAGTTTTGCTCGATTCCACTTTTCCAGAGGATTTTCTTGGATTATGATGTACACGTTGGTTGTAATAAAGATGAGAGTTTAATTATCTACTCCTGCTGCTGTCTTCTCGTGATCTTCATTTCATTACAACATCTGATGTAACGTGTCTGAATTCAGCTAGTGAAGAGCTTTACACTCTTCTTTAGTTCTCAGTGTATATATATATATATATATATAAATATACAGTATCTCACAGAAGTGAGTACACCCCTCACATTTTATTTAATACTTCATTATATCTTTTCACGTGACGACACTGAAGAAAGTGAGTTTACAGCTTGTGTAACAGTGTAAGTTTACTGTCCGCTGAAAAGAACTCAACACAGCCGTTCATGTCCAAACCAAATTGGGCCAATTAGCCGTTTTCCCTCCCCGGTGTCATGTGATTCATTAGTGTTACAAGGTCTCAGATGAGATAGATCACATATAATAAAAGACTCAAATGTGAGGTGTGTACTCTCTTCTGTGAGATACTGATACTGTATATATATATATATATATCATACAGTAATAAATATCTAAATATTGTCAAATCAACATACATTTACCTCAGAAGCAAAAAACATTAAATTAAATAGTCTTTTTAAATCTTGCAGTGGGGTGAGAAAAATACACTTTGGTGTAATTGAATTGATTTATTCAGGGTTTGTTCTTACTCGGTGGTGTTTTTCTTGTTTTAGTTATACAGTAAATGTGTGTGGGAGCAAAACTCTAGAAAAAACCCATTGAAAATAAATCTATCTCTTGTTTATCAACAAATGTATACAAGAAATTAATCATTAATTATTTTTTATTTTCTAACATTTTGCTGTCACTATAGGACACGTGTACGGTATATAGTTCTACTACCCGTATTTTGTTTAAATATGTACTTTGTACTGAAAAACATGAGGGGAAATGGGCAATTGCGTGAACTGTCCCTTTAAGACAACCACGAAAAAGCGAATCGATGTCAAAAGTAAATCAGATGGACTTTAATTATTGTGTTCCCATCTGAGCTGATACGTTTTTAATTCCGTATTCGGACGAAATGGGCGTGGTCTGTCGTCTTCTCTGCGATTTGATTGGATGTACAAAACGTTTTGAAATTAAACTGGCAGCAGACTGACAATTGAAGGGGAGGAGTTAACGAATGCTCCGCCCAAGCCGTCTGACATACGTCATTTAAGATGGAAAGCTATTACAGGGCAGAAGTGCATTTTCAGATTTTAACTAAAGATTGGGAGGTTACACGCATTGAAAAAAGAGAAAGACAAACATCAATAATCTATTTACTGTAAACGCTGCAATTTATCATCAGAAAATATAAATTGTCATTTTTAATTTCACTGGGACTTTACTGGGAGTTAACAACTTGGAAACAACAAAACAGAAGACACTTAAATGAGAGTGTAATTGCGTAAAGACATGAAGTCCATAGAGGTGTAAATGAATGTAGTTTGTTGAGGTCAAATCATCTGGATTTTGAGTAAATGTGATGAGAAATGTCGATTCTTCCATAATAATATAGTTTTGATCGCAGACGAGACGAATCTGAGCTCAGTTTGACACATTGAAGACGTCTCTTCTCAAAACATGGTGATTCGTTGTCTCAGGAGAAATATCTGAGACACACATGACACTTTTGATCTCATTGATGTCCATGAGAAATAACCGAGACGTTAAAGAGATCTTATCTGTGATTTTTCTGTATCATAGGGAGCATTTGATCACATTTGACTGCTTTGTAAATTTGAGCATTTCATCCGTTTCTGAATAAAACACAGACACACAAAATGGAATCCAAGAGTAGAAAAGCACAAAATGGACCCAAATAACAGAAGTGTGTGTGTGTGTGTGTGTGTGTGTGTGTCTCCCTGTTATTCACACAGCACTGACTCCACCTGCTGGACACTCGCTGACACCACAGCACTCCAACTGGACAAACGGTTTCATTCCAGAGAAGCCAAAACAACAATGTCAAAAAACCAACTGGTTTAATATGTATAAAAAAACAACGTGACCAGTCCAAAAATATCACAGAATAACAAAACAATATCATTGAAGGACATCAGATCTACTCTACACAAAACACGCGGTCAGTTCCGTCTGACGCTCTTCTTGATCTGCGTGATGGAACGGATCCGTCTGGGTTTGATCCTCCAGCGACTTGACGTCCTTCTGTCATAATGTAGCACACAAATACAGTCTTTAGAGTTCATAGAGAGAGTGCTGATGTTCTGTCAGAGTCAGTCCAAACCCTGAACTTCATGCTGCTTGTACGACGACGACGACAACAGATTTCCTGAAAGAGAACGGTTGGAGGTTACATGATGCGATGAAATGCATCTAAAACTGAAAGAGTAAAAAAAAACAAGAGGTGCAACGATATATCACAATTAATTACTATTTGTTCAATTAAATGTTTAATATTATCAAGCCCATAACAACTTTTTACATTTTGCTTAAAATTATTGTAATACCCCTATAAAGCACAAACAAGCAAGCAGCACACGGATCAGAGCAGGAAGGACAGGACGGCAAGCAGGAAGTAGACGTAACCAAGCATCAGCTGAAGCAGACTGAGAGTCAGGAACAGAACCAGAAGCGTCACCAGCGGGAGCTTCACACAGACTGCTGAGGGGGTCAGAGGTCACTCTCAGGGTCTTACCTGTGGCTGGCGGCCCCTCTGCTCTGCTCCTGTCTCTGTCTATGACGAATTTGGGTCTGAACGGAGAGTCTTTACCTTTCGAGCCCTTCGGCCGGCCGGCTGCTTTCTTCTTGGACTTGCTGTCGCTCTTCACGCCCAGTAACGGGTGCACTTCTGACACACGCAGACAGACAGAGAGACGAGTGAGTTTTAAGAGAGAACATTTGTGAATGTGAATGAAGCAAAATGCTCACCGTCGCTGGGGACGCCCTGCAGTTCTATGGTGGTGGTCCGGATCTTCTTTTTGGGCGGTCCTCCGTCGGTGGACGGCTGTCTCTGTTTTTTATCTCCCGTGCCGCTGTGTGTAGATCCGTCGTCTGGCGTGACGTTCTGCCCCGCGGCATCTGGCGGCGGTCCGAACGGATTCTCCTCGGGGTCCTCCACCTCAGGAGCGATGGGCAGGTACAGCAGCGCTTTATAGTCCTCCAGCTCCTCATCGCTGTGACTCAAAAGCACACACACACACACGGACCGATAAGGTTTCGCAGTAGGAGGGGCTAATCAGTGTGATGCGACGCTGAGCCCACGGGATCTTCACTAACCTGCTGCAGAAAGCTGCGATTGGATCGACTGTGGTGACGTCCACCTCTTCATCTTCAGCAGCGTCTCCACCTGACACACACACACAAACCTTGAGTGTGATACACATCACCGTGCACACGGTGTGTGTAACTTCATGTTTCTATGAGATGTTACCGGTCTGCTCTGGTTCACTCTTGTCTTCATCTTCAATGTCAAACTCTGATTCTCGTTCTTCATACTCCACGTTCTCATCCAGCTCTTTAAAATCCGGAGCAAACGCACTCCAGTTCTCCTGCGAAAACAAACCTGTGTTCAACTACAGCTCTGGACGCGGGCAGGATTTGTGTCGTTTCGCTGATGTACTCACCACTTGATTCTGGGCCCATATAGAGACGACACCACTGGAGATGGAGGCGATGATGGGTCGCACAGGGTGCCACTGGACACAACATTTGAAAATATAAACATCAAATCAATCCAAATGGAAACAATCGCAACGTGTCATGCGCGCGTCTCACCGCGACGTCCAGCAGGAGTTCTCCTCGTGTGCCGTGAAGGATCTTCACCAGATTCCCGATGCTCTTCTCCCAGATGTAGAGTGCGTGCTGCCGCGCCGACCCTGCCACGATGTACTCGCCATCACCTGAGAAACAGCAGCGTTTCCACGGCGTCCTGTGACAGTCACATCACAGTCAGATCAAACCATACACGCACGCACAAGTGCGCTGATAACATCCAGGTGTGCTTTTACCTGTTCACCAGATCCTGCAGCTTCTGCATGGGCTCCGGTTCTCCATCCCGACCACAGGTGAGAATCTCCCGGCCGTCGTACACACGGATGATTCTGTCTGCTGTGTTGATCAGGAAACAGCTGCAGGTCGAGATATTTTTAAGGTACTTCCTGATGTCTTATGAGAGATGAAGAGGGGACATCGTGTGCTGATTTTGATCTCACCTGCCCTTCCGTGCAAACTCGATGGATTTGATGGCCGTGGTGTTGCTGGTTCCTGTCGTCACTCGAAAAGACGCCACCAGATCCTGCGTGTCGGTGTTGAGCACCAGAATCTGTGACAGACCAACGTTTCATGACATTCGCCCGTTTTAAAGCAAACCACACAGTGACACTCCACCTCTCTGACCTTTCCTTTAGCGTTGCCCGTGTAGATGTACTCTCCTCGCCGGTCAAACGCCGCCACCACATTCAGATCAGAGTCATCGTCCACGGGCAGCACCACGTGTTTGGAGTCAGACAGCGTGAGCAGGACGGGCGCTGACTTCATAGGACACACTAGAACCTTATCCCTGCAAAGCATCACACGTGATTGACCGCACACATACGTATGACATCACAGCTCAGCGGACACTTACATGTCTCTGGGGTGGTATTGTAGTTTGAGGATCGGTGAGGGGAAACGGAATCTTTGGTCACAATCTCCTGTCATGACGTCCCACTGAGACACGATGTTATCTGTGGAGGCGCTCACTAGCTTGTGGCCGTCTCGACTCCAGCTGGTGATCAAACAAACAAAGAGATGTGATGATGTGACCACGAAGACGTGTGTGTGTTTCTGCGATCAGACGTGATGATGTGACCGAGAAGACGTGTGTGTGAGTGTTTCTGTGCACACCTGAGCGATCAGACGTGATGATGTGACCGAGAAGACGTGTGTGTGAGTGTTTCTGTGCACACCTGAGCGAGCAGACTGGGTGTATGTGAGCGCTGATGATTTTGGCGATGCCGCGTGTCAGAAAGTCCCAGATGACGATTCGTCCATCATTGCAGCCGACGGCCAGCAGTGTCCCCCAGCGGTTAAACGTGCAGGTGAGAGCCATACTGATGCAGTCCAGAGTTCCATCTGCCTCCTGCACACACACAACACAACCATATAAACACACTTTTCAGCCATTAAACTCTTCACAGAGTGCTTTGTTCTCAGGATACATTAGCAGTTAATAAGAACATGTCATTGTATTATTATTTGTATTGAAGTGAGTTACCTCTGGATAATTTTGCCCGAATGACTCTGTAAAACAGAAAACACAGCTCTGATATATTTGAATACTGCAGTGAATTTATTAATACACTTGACATATATATGACTGTATTTCTGCAGTGTTTTCTGGAGATCTTGATAGAGTCTAGACTGTACAGTTATACAGTTAAATATAATAAATAATCGGACAGTTCATATCACAGGTGAACTACATGATACATACAATCAAAATACATGTAAAGTTATTAAATGAGTACAGAAAGAGAAATGCTCGTATTTACATAACAAATATTGTGTTTCTATAAGTGTTTGTTATTGGATGTTTTTTAAACACGAAAAGCGCGCTAAGAGCAGTTAGCACAGAGCTAACACGCTGACACACAGCTGATCTTACCGAGCAACTCCAGATTCATCGCTGCTGACTCACAGAAGCAAACTCGATGATGAAATATCAAAAGAATGCAGATATGAATGAATAACACACAAAAACCGACAATAATAAAAGACCCGCGACGAGCGACTGGCGCGGAGCTGCGAGGAAGGACCCCAAAACAAAGCGCCCCGACGAGCGCCTGAACAAAACTCTACCTGAATGAAAGTTTTACGTTAGTGAAATAAATATTGTTACATATAAATGCATTGTCTTAATGTTATATTCGTAGTAATGTCAAATAAGAAAAATCCAAATAAAACAATAACATTTTAAGTCATTTATTTCCGTGGGAGGAGAAACTACAGAGAGACACACTTGACTACATAAAACTACAAAGCAACAGAACATTAGACAAACTAGCCTAACATGTTTTGATTTATATTATCTTATATTAATATGAAATACATGATCGTTGAATAATAAAAAAACACATTAAAATAGCCAGTACAGTGCATTTAATATGCAGATGAGAGGAACATGTGGATTTGTACGTATGGAATATAATATTAATACAATAATTTAAAATAACATATTTTCTGTTTTATCAAAATGACTATAACAACTTTTAAAAAAATCTTGGTGGGCTTGTAACCCTGATTCATTACATTCGTTATTGTTTTATCTAAATATTTCGACTAATTTGCGAATGAGGGTCATTTGTTTGTATTGTATAATATTATTCTATCTATATATTGTATTTTTATGGAACAATTGAGAAAAAGAAAAACTATTAGAGAAAAAGGCGGGTCCTCGGAATAATAATAATTATTTTTATTATGGGCTCCTTACGTGTCACTCAAGGACAAATCACAAGCACATAAAACAATTAAATCAATTAACATGGAACAATGAAACATAATAATAATAATACATGAATAAATAACAGGAAGCCAGTGAAGTTGTTGAAGAACAGGATATATGTGAACTATCTTAGGAGTTCTAAGGAGGGCCTAAATGAACAATGATAAAATGGATCCGATGCTTAAATTCAACTAAATCGGCTCTAAAATCCGAGACGTATCAAACATTGGAAAGCGCTCTTCGTCCACGCCGCATAAACGTGAAAGGGACGCTTGACGTCACATCGGGAGGAACCAATGAGTGGCTCCGTTTGTAGGACAATAGCGGAAAGCAGTGGGGTATAGATGTACAGTAATAGATGCAGACGCGCTGCGTTAAAAACAACATTTTTACAGTTTTTCTCGATTGTTTAGACACAAATATTGGTACTTGAGACACAATGACCACAACATGTAACTCATTCACTAACCCCCTGAACCAATTCTGCTAAACTACAAGCACAATTCCTGCTTTACACTCACATTGCAGTTCTAAAACACACTTTTTTCAAAACACTACACACAATTCTCTGCATTTGGCACAATTTTCGGGCAGAAAAATCTCTTTCACAAGGAACACACTGCCATTCAAATATCCACACTGACTCATCACATGTGTAAACACCTGTCACAAACGCCTATACCCCTTCTCCAAGCTATGGAAGATGCATGTCGAGATATAGCAGCTGATGATTTTCATGGCTGGACTGAAAAACATTGCTTGTGATGTGGATGAGGTGCTGTGGTCAGACCCAAACCCAAGAGAAGATGCAGCACATTTTTTTACTGTAACTGTATACAGTCAATTCTTCTATTGTTTTGTATGTACACCACTGTATGTGCAACTTTGCATTGGTTGGGATGTACACTGTACATTATCTTTGTTGGAAAAAGAAAATATATTTGTTATTGTGTATTTGTGTGTTCTGACTATAAAAACTATTTTATATATATATATATACTAAAAATATTTGACAACACACTTATATATGTACTGTCTGTAGTAAGTGTAACACTGAACCAAATAAAGAGCAAAGTCATTATGATGAATGGAGAAGTGTTTTATAAAGAGCACATCAGTGTTCAACTGGTTCTTATAAACGTTTATTCATATGATGGTTTGTGTTTGTCATTTGAAAACAAAATACCATTTTGAGAAGAAAGAACATTGTTTTGAATCTAAAGTTTCATTTTGCAGGAGAATTGAGGGGTTTTGCCCATTGTGTTTGTGTTTTTTGATTTGTGTGTAGAGTTCTGAGAATATGTGGCATGCTTTCAGAAAATGTGTGTAAACAATTGAGAAAAACTGTAATCATCATTAACACTTTTTTCCATATGCATATTATCATGTACATCATATAACACGTATATAAAGTTGAACAATCGCAGGTCTATGTTTATAACTATTATAAAAGCAGATGAAGCGTCAGTCTAGTGTGTTAGTGTCTTCCCCCGCGCTGGATTACGCTTGTTGACGCATGCGCAGTGGGCATCAGTGTTATGAAACAGCGCCGGGTCTGATTTCTGTGTGTAGATCGGACTGCAGTGTTCGGATCTTCTTCTAATCTGACATGATTTTCTCACTTCATAAAGTCAGTCTTCGGTTCTGATAACACCTGAGGTGAGTGATGTTTTATAACACACGCGCGAGCGCGTATTCATGGAATATAAAGATAAATAAATGTTACATAAAGTCACGATGACCCATTTATTAAAATCCACGTTATTTAATTGAGTTTAAATATAATGTGAGGTTGCATTTGACATTAAACTCGCGTTAAAGTACTTGGTCGGTATGGGACCGTCTAATGTATTTAACATTATTATACAACATTAATATAAAATATGTCGGAAATAATTCAACATTTATTGTTTTTAATAATAAAAACGTTTCAAAGTCGTAGGACTAGCAATGTAGGTTTATATTTATGTATGAATACTTTGTTTAATCCAAATATAAATAAGACTGTAATATTGTTATCTTTTTTCATTCACAACTGTTGTAGTTGTATTGCATGAATGCTGTGGTTTCTTTCTACAAGACAATGTGCTTTAGATCTTCTGTTAAACTTTGACCTGTTGTTTTGCAGTTCTGCCGCATCATGCCAGTGAACTCCATCCATTGGTTCAGGAAGGGACTGCGTCTCCATGACAACCCGGCCCTGCTGGAGGCAGTGAAGGGGGCCGACACGCTGCGCTGCGTCTACTTCCTGGACCCCTGGTTCGCCGGGGCATCCAACCTCGGTGTGAACCGATGGAGGTGAGTGACACCTGGACCACGTGACCACAAACATTCAAATCACCTCATTAGCATTCAGAATATATTCTCATGGGTTCTGTTTATTAAACGTGATGCATTCTGGTATTTCTGTCGTTGTGGGGTGGGATGGGATGGGATGGGGGGGGGTCATGGCACCTAGGTTTCTTTTTGTCATGGGTTGCCGGGGGAACGACCTACTTTTAAAGTGAGCTCAGCACCAGTTTCTCATTTTTTCACGTGATACTCTGAGTGAGAGAGAGAACACGCTGTTCCTGACTCGCCCCTGCCACAGATTATGATGTCACCAGAGAGAGAGAGATGGCGGACGAATACAGTGTTCGGAGATGATTTGTTCCCTCCCATCTCGTGTGTGTATGTGTGTATATCAAAACAATGTCAGTAAGTCACTGGAGCATGTTTGATCTTGAGGGGACAGTTTTTTGGTTGTCATGATGATAAAAGCTACAGTCTTCAGTTTATACGGTATACAATTCATTATTACTACAGAAAGACCCCCATTAAACACGTGTGCGTGTGTGCGTGTGTGTGTGAACACGTGGTCTGTGTAAAATTGATCTGACCCCAGACACACCGGCACGTGACGACATGAAGCTCTGTCTGTCCGTGTGTGTTGTTTGTCTCGCCCTCTGCTGGTGGTGTGTGTGTGTAAACTTCTCTCATGACCTCAATCTGAGCAGCTCATAACACACACACACACACACACACTGTTCTGATGATGTTTGTGTTGTGTGTGTTGAGGTTTCTGCTGCAGTCTCTGGAAGATCTGGACTCTCGTCTGCGTGAACTCAACTCATGTCTGTTTGTGGTCCGTGGTCAGCCGGCAGACATCTTCCCTCGACTCTTCAAGGTAACACATATACATCTGACTCCTGATCACAGCACTCGTGTCTGCTTGTTTCCCACAATGCACCTGTGTGTGTCAGGAGTGGAAGATCTCTCGGCTGACGTTCGAGTGCGACTCGGAGCCGTTCGGGAAGGAGCGAGACGCCGCGATAAAGAAACTGGCGTGTGAAGCTGGAGTCGAGGTCAAGGTGAAGATCTCACACACGCTGTATGACCTGGACAGGTGATGAGAGAACCACTTTCATCAAGAACTCACTGCACACCTGTGACACCTTTAAAATAACACGTGTGTGTGTGTGTGTGTGTCAGGATCATAGCGCTGAACGGCGGTCAGCCTCCTCTCACATACAAACACTTTCAGACTCTGGTGAGCAGTCTAGAACCTCCAGAACCTCCAGCAGAACCTCTGAACAGAGAACTGATGAGAAACTGTGTGACACCTGTCAGTCAAAACCATCAGCAGAAATACAGCGTGCCACTACTGGATGAACTCGGTAACACACACACACATAGACAAATACACCCACACACCCAGTCTGAAGTGCATTGAGTGTGTTGTGTGTTTGTGTGTTCAGGGTTCGACACTAAAGATTTGACTCCGGCTGTTTGGCCCGGTGGAGAATCAGAGGCGCTGAGGCGTATGGAGCGACACATAGGACCCGATTCCACTGCTGTACGATTACACAACAGACACCAGCAGCACACAACACACTGAATCCACCGGTGTAATGTGTACGGAAACTTGATGTGTGTGTGTTTGTGTATCAGGCGTGGCGGGAGAACATCGAGCGGCCCAAGATGAACTCTAGTCTTCTGTTGGCGAGTCCTCCAGGTTTGAGTCCGTACCTTCGCTTCGGCTGTCTGTCCTGCCGTCTCTACTATCACAAACTCACAGAGCTCTATAAAAAGGTCAACACAGACGCACACACACAGATGCACACGCCCTCCCGAGGCGTCTACATAGACAGCAATGTTGTCATTGTGCGTGTGTCCTCAGGTGAAGAAGAGCGACAGTCCCTCCGTCTCTCTGTACGATAAGATCCTGTGGAGGGAGTTCTTCTACACGGCGGCCACCAACAACCCTCGATTCGACCGCATGGAGGGAAACCCCGTCTGCATCCGCATCCCGTGGGACAAGAACGCCGAAGCTCTGGCCAAATGGGCCGAAGCCAAGACGGGTTTCCCCTGGATCGACGCCATCATGACTCAACTGCGTCAGGAGGGATGGATTCATCATCTGGCGCGTCACGCCGTGGCCTGTTTCCTGACCCGTGGAGATCTGTGGATCAGCTGGGAGGAGGGCATGAAGGTACGGACCGCAGTGCATTGTGGGTAGGGTGTGTCGGGGTGAGGGCGGGTGTAACGTGTGTTGTGTGTCGGCAGGTTTTCGAGGAGCTCTTATTGGACGCAGACTGGAGCGTGAACGCGGGCAGCTGGCTCTGTCACTCCTGTAGCTCTTTCTTTCAGCAGTTCTTTCACTGTTACTGTCCCGTCGGCTTCGGACGGAGAATCGACCCGAACGGAGACTTCATCAGGTTGGCGTCTGCGCGGTTACATTGTTGAATATCAGCTTATAAACTTGAATAATTAGTCGAATGAGATCGGGTTTTATTACATTTTTTATGACTGGATGATATATTGAGAAATCAGTGTGATATAACAGAAATGTTATTGCAGTAAAAATGCAGAAAATTGTTGAAACTAAATAAACATTTTGCATCATGTCTTTAGTCAGCAGCATGTAACTTAGCATAAAAACAGCCTTGATCACATTACATGTTGTTAAACATAATAACGTAACGTCTAAATGTAAATATTTATTGCCCAAATATAAAAAATATATATAATTCCTTCAAAACCTAAAGATTTAATCGGGTTTAATCTCTTCGTCTCATTCCAGACGTTATTTACCTGTCTTCCGAGATTATCCAGCCAAGTTCATCTACGACCCATGGAACGCCCCAGAGGATGTACAGAAGGCCGCCGGCTGCGTGATCGGGGTGGATTATCCCAAACCCATGGTGAACCACGCGGAGGCCAGTCGACTGAACATCGAGAGGATGAGACAGATCTACCAGCAGCTCTCCAGATACAGAGGACTCAGTAAGGCCCTCTTTAAATATCAGAACATGAGCGTTCTCTGTTTCCATGTCTGATTCCATCTCGTGTGTCCTTCAGGTCTCCTCGCCACCGTGCCGTCCAATCACACGGAGGAGTCGAGGGTGAGTGAACGAGGAGGGAGTGTGTCGTCTCCTGCTCTCCAGAGGACCTGGGGCTCTGCGGCGTCACACCGTAAGTCTTCTGACTAACTATATGGGTGAGTGTTGAAGTGAGCGAGCAAGTTGTTAACTCTCAGTCTGTTCTGCAGAGGGCATTAGAGAACAGCGGAGCGCTCACGAGCAGCTGGGAGCCAAACACAGGAGACATCGACACCTTCTCAGTGAGATCTTAAACCTCTCTGCTTTACTTTAGATCGGCTTCAGTCAGGTTTATAAAAACTCTTTCCTGTTCGTCTTCTGCAGGCCACCGTACATCACCCTACGCCATTCAGAGGGGTTTAAAAGGCCACACCCACGAGTTCCCCATCCCACATCAACCGGGTACGAATCAGTGTTCAACATGACATCAGAACCATGATTTCATTTCTTAATGTTTGTTCTATGTGTCTTCAGGACGTTTGCAGGTTGGAGGCGGGGCAGGGAAGAGAGAAAGGGAGGCGGGGCATGACAGTGGCCCCTCCTCCTCCACTCAGACAGCACAGCAACAAGACGACGTCCGTCAAAACCTAGTGAACTGACGATCTACTCTTCCTGAACTGCACCCACTTCACGGTTTCCATAACGTGTTATAAACACAGATTCGATCTTAAGGTCCCGGTAAACCGGAAGTTGCGATCATTTTTACTTCTGGATTTTGACACATTTCTGTGCAAAATGGAATTTTTAATGTGAAAAAGAGTGGGCGGGGCTGCTGTCTTTCTCTTCGATTTGATTGGATGTATACATTTTTTAAATGGAGCTGGTAGCAGACTGACAGTTGAAGGGGAGGAGTTAACAGATGCTCCGCCCCAGCCGTCTAACATACATCATTTGAGATGGAAAGTGCATTTTCAGATTTTAACTGAAGATTATGAGGGCACACAAATTGATAAACTATTTTGATAAACACATTGATAAACTATTTACTATAAATGCTGCACTATTTCATGGAAAAAAAGGAATTTGAATTTTTTATTTCACTGGTACTTTGAGACTTATTTTTAAAAAGATTTTAAAGAAAGCGTCCAGTGCACACAGAATTTTTTACATTTTAAATGTTTTTGACAATTTTAATATTAATAGATTTTTAAAATCAAATGCAAAATCAAAATATTGTTTCCTAGACATTTAGAGACTAAAAAAGGGTTTTATGAATAATTGTGTGCGCGCAACAAGACTCAAACAAGATTAATAAACCCAGATTGTAAGCATTCTATCTGAATCTATCTGTGAACTTTAAAGAATGAATATTAACAAAAGAAATGTGAATGTAGGAACACCTCCAGCAGGGACGATCACTCCATCACATCAGTGCTGTCAATCATGTGCACACACACCTGCATCTGTTACAATGGTGATGTGAAGTCACAAATTTAGGTCCAAACTGTGTGTAGTTCTGTAGAGTCGGTTTCTTGTTCAGTTGTATTTATTCTGCCGTGTGTTAGAACTCATTTGCACCGTAAAACGGATCCAGTAAATCTTGACTTCTTCTCCTGTACAGTTTTGAATATTGGACATAAACGTTTTGTACTGAATATTGGGACATAAGCGGTGTATGCTACCAGCATCTCCGTTTCTCAGTCTGTAAATTTCCTCTTTCTGCAAATAAAACAATTTTAACAAAATCTGAGTCTCAAAAGTTTTATAGTGGCTGAAACTAACAAACACACAAAATCAACAAAGGCTGTTTGTCAGTCACAAAGTTAACACATAGTGAAACATTTTCCTGAAATTTCATGTCTTTATTATATTCAAATAATATATATTGCAGTTTATAATACAAAACGTGACCGGCAGTGACATCAGCAAGAGCGAGAGATGAGACAGAAACAGTAAACATCACTCATCAATGTATCTTTGGTCTTTGAAACGCATGATGTGGGGAAAAAGCAAACAGCATCAATCAAAGCCCTCAAACACGTCTCCCTGTGGAATGTGTCTGCTGGTGATCGCTTGAACGTTTCCATCATCTTAACACGTGTCAGAAAAATGTCCTCATGCATGACATCATCGTCGTCTTCACTCGGATTTGTCTTTTCTCTTTCCTGTAAACGGCACTTTATTGGCTACTGTTGACCCCACCGTGGACACGCCTCCTGCCACCGCAGAAACTCCGCCTTTCACAAGGCCAACACCCACAGATGGGACAGCGGTCACAGCTGATTTGGTGATCTCGAGACTTTTGCTGCCCAGCCATGTGACTCCGCCCACTGTGGCTCCCACCACGCCCTTGGTGACACTGAAAAGGCCGCCGGTCACCCGCCAAATCATCCCGGGCGGAGCTACAGGGTGCTCCTTACCGCCATCTGATGGACATAAAAAAAAGCCACAACTACAAACATATCTCACAGGAGCATCATACATCAGTGTGTGTGTGTGTGTGTATCTTGTACACATAAAGCTCTCTCTTGCATCATCAAATATTTGGTCTGAAAACAAGCAGGAATTCCCAACACACATCAGGACGTCTCAAAGCAGAAGTCATGTGTTCCTGGGAGAATAACACACAAATACGCACACAAAAACACATGTGCACACACACCGATGGACAAACACATGCACACATACAACTGTTACATGAACTGCTTTGTGGTGTGTGTGTGTTCCTGCAGACGGCTCAGTGTGTGTGTGTGTGTCTGTGTGTGTGTGTGTGTGTACCTGCAGAAGGCTCAGTGTGTGTGTGTGTTCCTGCAGACGGCTCAGTGTGTGTGTGTGTGTGTGTGTTCCTGCAGACGGCTCAGTGTGTGTGTGTGTGTGTGTGTGTGTTCCTGCAGACGGCTCAGTGTGTGTGTGTGTGTGTACCTGCAGAAGGCTCAGTGTGTGTGTGTGTTCCTGCAGACGGCTCAGTGTGTGTGTGTGTGTGTGTGTGTGTGTGTGTGTGTGTGTGTGTGTGTGTGTGTGTGTGTGTGTGTGTGTACCTGCAGAAGGCTCAGCGTGTGTGTGTGTGTGTGTGTACCTGCAGAGGGCTCAGTGTGTGTGTGTGTGTGTACCTGCAGAAGGCTCAGTGTGTGTGTGTGTGTGTGTACCTGCAGATGGCTCAGTGTGTGTGTGTGTGTACCTGCAGAGGGCTCAGTGTGTGTGTGTTGTGTGTGTGTGTGTACCTGCAGAGGGCTCAGTGTGTGTGTGTGTGTACCTGCAGAGGGCTCAGTGTGTGTGTGTTGTGTGTGTGTGTGTACCTGCAGAGGGCTCAGTGTGTGTGTGTGTGTGTGTACCTGCAGAAGGCTCAGTGTGTGTGTGTGTGTGTGTACCTGCAGATGGCTCAGTGTGTGTGTGTGTGTACCTGCAGAGGGCTCAGTGTGTGTGTGTGTGTACCTGCAGAGGGCTCAGTGTGTGTGTGTGTGTACCTGCAGAGGGCTCAGTGTGTGTGTGTTGTGTGTGTGTGTGTACCTGCAGAGGGCTCAGTGTGTGTGTGTGTGTGTGTACCTGCAGAAGGCTCAGTGTGTGTGTTTGTGTGTGTACCTGCAGAAGGCTCAGTGTGTGTGTGTGTGTGTGTACCTGCAGAAGGCTCAGTGTGTGTGTGTGTGTGTGTGTGTGTACCTGCAGATGGCTCAGTGTGTGTGTGTTGTGTTTCTTCCGATTCATATGTTGTGTTGCTCAGATGAACATCTGAATTTACGATCTAAAGAAAACAGAAAACATTCAGTGAGAATGACATCAAACGATCATTAATAATTAATATGATATCAATCAATATGATTTGAGATGTCAGATCTGTGAGTAGAAATAAGAGATGAGCACATGTCAAACACACTCTGAACAACACATGTGCACACAAACCGTGACACTGAAAACACTTTAATGCAGGTTAATGTTCCTGCACATGACATATGAAGAGCGCAGGTGTTAATGAGCAGCAGTTCAAACTTTATAAACACAACACAAGCGCGTGAGATCTCACCTTCACCATGACTGTGATCTGTCTGTCTCTCGTGTGTCGTGCAGGTTGATATTTCAGCGCACTCCTCTGAGAATCACTCGATATATCATCACAGATGGAGTCTGATGTGCGTGCGTGTGCGTGTCTGCCGACGTGGCGCTGCGCAGCGCGCGATCCAGGATGCGTTTGTATCCCGTTACAACGCTGAAAACACGCCTCATGAATATTAATCACGTAACGGGACGCGTCGTCCCGTATTTCAACTTGATTGGTTGAAGAGAAGGCGGTGCGAAGTGGGCGCGGTGATAAATTTACATACGGATACTAATCAAAGGGAAACGATTGGACACGTGGTACATTAATATTCATGAGTATAAATTCGGCGCCCGGACAACTCAAAACAAAAACGCTGAACACCATAAACATCTTTGGTTTATGTATATTGATGTAGGAGGATCTATATGTTTCCCCCTGTATGGTTTTGTTGTTTGTATGTTTTTAAAAAACACAAAAACACCGACTAGCTAAATTAAGTGTTGACATTTAAGGGGAAAAATAATGTTTGTGTTTTATTTTTGTTTATCTTGCTATGCTTGTTTAATGTATTTATAACTTTATAAAACGCAGGGGTCTGAAGATTGTTTTAACAGGTTAAATAAAAAGTACAGACAATAAAGCCGCTTTAACATAATTCATTTAACATTTTACTTCTTTCTCATATGTCTTGTAGACTCTTGGTTGTTTTATTATGTAACTGTTGGTTGAAAAAATATGAAAAACATGCATTTATGACAATGTAAACATAACCCTCGCGCCATCATTCGCCGCCCTCGTGTCGTATTGGACGAAAAACATCCCCAAGACCCATCAATCCGCTTTCTGATTGGTCGAGACCCACTTGCTCACATTTCTCGGTGTATGATTGGACACCGTGACTGTCGCTCACGTGTTAAAGGGGTGTGTTTATGTTTTCTTTGCGTAATGAACTAATACGTTTAAAACGCGTAAATGTGCGAACAGATATAAGAGGTTTGATCTCCGCACGAGCGCATTAACGCAACGCAGCGCGGATTTCTGCGCGTGTCTGAAACGTGTGAGCCGCGCGTGCTCAAGTAGAAGCTCCTGTACGCATGCGCACACACACCTGTTGACACAAAACGATTAAAAGCGAAACATTATTTTTGATCAAATGAAACAAGTAAGAGTCGCTTAACGTCATTAAATTCACATTTAGTTTATATTTCTTATCATTTAAATTTTCATTTAATCATCTATAAATGTCTGTTCGCCCGCTGGTCGAAGTTGTTTTTTATTCTTTTCTGGATCTCACAGTAAACCCACACAGTTGATTTAATTTAATTCACAGATATGATGTTTGTCTTTGAAGAAAAAGCAGATATCTGATGACGATGAGGTCATGTGTGAACTCCGCGTGTGACCGCCGGGTGGAGCCCGAACACACGCGATATCAACAGATAGATACACACGATCATTAATTAATGTCAGTTGATTAAAAACATGATCGCATACAATTAATCTCCGTCATGTTCTTAATAAACTTCAGATGCGGGGCCGAGGGTGGGCGTGTCTTAGCATTGCGACTCCGCCCATCGACCGCACGTGTGTTTGTTCAGATGAGTTGAGCTTCACTGACAGTTTGTGTTTGTGTATCAGACAGATGAACAACGACAGATATCAGCTACACACTTCATCAAACTGTGAGTATTCAGACACTATAAACACAACAACACACACACACACACACACACCAATAATTACACACCCTAAATATACAACACTCACAGATGACAAACACAAACACTACACAAATACACTTAATGCTAAACATCTGTGTGTGTGTGTGTGTGTGTGTGTGTAAATGTGATATTTAGTTAAGTTAACGTGTATGAATGATGGACGGGTTGATTTAACACTTTCTGTGTCAAATAAAGATCATTGTTCAAATGTGTGTGAGTGAGTGAGTGTGTGTGTGTGTGTGTGTGTGTGTGTGTGTGTATGTGTGTGTATGAGTGTGTGTGTGTATGTGTGTGTATGAGTGTGTGTGTGTGTATGAGTGTGTGTTTGTGTGCTGTTGTCAAGAATTAAATGAGAGTGAAAGCAAGACGTGACCCATTTACACAAAGACTCATTTCCTCAAGAGTTCAAGGGTCTTTCGGTCTGTTTGACGGTAATTTTTGAAAGTGAATCACTGGAACATTCTTGAGTGTTTCCACTCGTGTGTGTTTGTGTTGACGCTGTTGTGTGTTTCTAGGTGATATTCTGTGTGTCAGACAGACGGAACGATGAAGAAAATCAGCTCAATGTTCACAACACTACAGGAGAAACTTCATAGAGCCAGTGAGACACACAAACACACACACTTGCACTGCGTGTGTGTGTGTGCTTGTGTGCCTGCATGTGTGCGTGTTTTGTGTGTGTGACTCTTGACATTCAGATAATTGTATATATTTGTATGACCGTTTGTGTGTGATGTGTCAGAGGGGGTGTCAGACCTGAGCACACATCAGACGGTGCAGACGAGCGCAGCGCCCGCATCAGCTCGTGACCGGACACACATGGGTCAGCGGTTCTTTGAGTATCTCCTGGTGGTCAGTCTGAAGAAGAGGAGAGATGGAGATGGTTATGAACCTCAGATCACATATCAGTTCCCAAAGGTCAGGATACACACACACACACACACACACACACACGACAGCGTGTGTACTGATGTGTGTGTGTGTGTGTGTAGCGTGAGGTGATGGGTCGTCTGCAGCGTGAGGAAGAGGAGCGATGCATGAAAGCCGTTCATCTCTTCTGCTTTCCAGAGGGCATCAACTGGGCTCCTCTCACACAGTACTGCAGGTAACACACACACACACACACACACACTTCTGCTTTCTGTCATCATGAACACTTGATTGTTTGTGTTGTGCGTCGTCATTGTGTGCCGTGAGGATACAACACAACACACTTCTGGCTTTCATACAAAACCCCCTTGAAGCACATTCCTCATGTGACATCATCAGACAGAAGAGATGTTGATCATCCAATAACACTGATCTCCATTGACTGAGACATTTCTCTAAATATCTTCTGTTTCACTGAAGAAACACTCACATCCTCTTTTTAGACATCCCAAGTTGTCCTCTTATAACTCACACACACACAAGAGAGAGAGAGAACGATGTTGAGTTGTGTTTTCTTGATTGACAGCGAGACGTTCTCGTTTGTTTTGACTGAAGTTGATGGCAGCAGGAGGAACGGTTACTGCAGGAGATTACTGGTGAAGATCACTTCAATCTTCTCTGTCATCATTATAAATCATGTGTGTTATGATGATGATGATGATGATGATGATGATGTCGTAATGATCTGCAGCCCAATGGATCAGGTGCTCGAACTCTTGAAGCGTACTGCATCATCAGCCGGGTGGCCTGTTTCGGACTCTTCTCACAGGTCAGAAGCGTCTGTTCATGTCTGTCTGTTCATGTCTGTCTGTTCATGTCTGTCTGTTCATGTCTGTCTGTTCATGTCTGTCTGTTCTTGTCTGTCTGTTCATGTCTGTCTGTTCATGTCTGTCTGTTCATGTCTGTCTGTTCATGTCTGTCTGTTCATGTCTGTCTGTTCATGTCTGTCTGTTCATGTCTGTCTGTTCATGTCTGTCTGTTCATGTCTGTCTGTTCATGTCTGTCTGTCTGTTCATGTCTGTCTGTTCATGTCTGTCTGTTCATGTCTGTCTGTTCATGTCTGTCTGTCTGTTCATGTCTGTCTGTCTGTTCATGTCTGTCTGTCTGTTCATGTCTGTCTGTCTGTTCATGTCTGTCTGTTCATGTCTGTCTGTTCTTGTCTGTCTGTTCATGTCTGTCTGTTCATGTCTGTCTGTTCATGTCTGTCTGTTCATGTCTGTCTGTCTGTTCATGTCTGTCTGTCTGTTCATGTCTGTCTGTTCATGTCTGTCTGTTCTTGTCTGTCTGTTCATGTCTGTCTGTTCATGTCTGTCTGTTCATGTCTGTCTGTTCATGTCTGTCTGTTCATGTCTGTCTGTTCATGTCTGTCTGTTCATGTCTGTCTGTTCTTGTCTGTCTGTTCATGTCTGTCTGTTCATGTCTGTCTGTTCATGTCTGTCTGTTCATGTCTGTCTGTTCATGTCTGTCTGTTCATGTCTGTCTGTTCATGTCTGTCTGTTCATGTCTGTCTGTCTGTTCATGTCTGTCTGTTCATGTCTGTCTGTTCATGTCTGTCTGTTCATGTCTGTCTGTTCATGTCTGTCTGTTCTTGTCTGTCTGTTCATGTCTGTCTGTTCATGTCTGTCTGTTCATGTCTGTCTGTTCATGTCTGTCTGTTCATGTCTGTCTGTTCATGTCTGTCTGTTCATGTCTGTCTGTTCATGTCTGTCTGTTCATGTCTGTCTGTTCATGTCTGTCTGTTCATGTCTGTCTGTTCATGTCTGTCTGTTCTTGTCTGTCTGTTCATGTCTGTCTGTTCATGTCTGTCTGTTCATGTCTGTCTGTTCATGTCTGTCTGTTCATGTCTGTCTGTTCATGTCTGTCTGTTCATGTCTGTCTGTTCATGTCTGTCTGTTCATGTCTGTCTGTTCATGTCTGTCTGTTCATGTCTGTCTGTTCATGTCTGTCTGTTCATGTCTGTCTGTTCATCTGTTTTGAATGTTGCTGAAAAGTGAATGTTGTTTGTTGAATGTAAACAGTGGCTGGCACACACATCTGTAATGAAACAGGAAGTGCACAAACTCTCAGATGGTGAGTGATAAAGAACAGCCGAGAAACAAACATTCTGTCTCAGGTTTACTCATCCTGACGTCAGAAAGATTCTTCAAACACTCAACTCAACATTCTTACTGCGTTAAGTCACGTTCCTCACATTTCTGTATTTCTCCTGAAGTCACACCTCAGATCTGATCATACAGGTTCTGAGTGTGAATGTTTGTGTTTGTAGATTTTTGATGAGGTGGAGAAGAGAAGTCAGAAATCAAAGGCCATGATTTATCCCTTCATGCAGAGACTGCGTGAATCTCCTCTGCCGGCGCCCGGGAGCACCGTCAAGATCAAGAGCTTCATCCCCGAGTCTGGAACAGAGGTACATCTCACAAACACTCGCTCCATCAGTCTCACATCATCTCATCACGTCTCGTCTGGTCTCAGGTCATCAGCTTAACTCGACCGGCCGACTCCTGGCTGGAACACGTGGACTTTCACACGCTCTTCCGCTGTCTGACGGATGAAGAGGTGCTGCTGGTGTTCACCGCTGCGGTGATGGAACGGCGAATCGTCTTCATCTCAGAGGAGCTCAGGTGATCAGAACGGCCAATCAGAATTCAGAATAGATGTCTGTATGTTGATCATATTGATCATATTGTGTTTTGTGTGTTCAGCACTCTCTCTCAGGTTCTTCACGCTGTAGCGGCTCTCTTGTATCCGTTCGTCTGGCAGCACACGTTCATCTCCATCGTTCCTAAAGTTCTGATCGACGTGTGTTCTGCACCGACGCCGTATCTGCTGGGCGTTCAGAAGAACATGCTGGAGCTCGTCACGGATCGCAGTGATGTCAGGATACACAACACATGTTTCTCACTTTATATAAACATCATCAATCATTCAGGCTCTTACTTTGTGTAAACACATGAAGATTCTCTCTTGTGTTTGTGTCTCATAGCTGCTGATTGTTGATCTGTCGAATGGAGCCAAAACAAAATTCATCACAAAAGTGAGTTTAACACCACACACACACACACACTTCATCACACACACACACACACACACACACTTCATGACACACACTTCATGACACACACACACACACACACACACACACACACACACACTTCATCACACACACACACACACACACACACACACTTCATCACACACACACACACACACACACACACTTCATCACACACACACACACACACACACACACACACACACACACACACACACACACACACACACACACACTTCATCACACACACACACACACACACACACACTTCATCACACACACACACACACACACACACTTCATCACACACACACACACACACACTTCATCACACACACACACACACACACACACACTTCATCACACACACACACACACACACTTCATCACACACACACACACACACACACACACTTCATCACACACACACACACACACACACACACACACACACACACACACACACACACACACACACACTTCATGACACAC
Organism: Barbatula barbatula; assembly: GCF_947034865.1. Lineage (NCBI taxonomy): Eukaryota > Metazoa > Chordata > Actinopteri > Cypriniformes > Nemacheilidae > Barbatula > Barbatula barbatula. The sequence goes on along the minus strand of NC_136776.1, from coordinate 23,961,467 downwards.
ACACACACACACACACACACACACACACACACACACACACACTTCATCACACACACACACACACACACACACACTTCATCACACACACACACACACTTCATGACACACACACACACTTCATGACACACACACTTCATGACACACACACACACACACACACACACTTCATGACACACACACACACACACACACACACACACTTCATGACACACACACACACACACACACACACACACACACACACACTTCATCACACACACACACACACACACACTTCATCACACACACACTTCATCACACACACACACACACACACACTTCATGACACACACACACACTTCATCACACACACACACACACACACACACACACACACACTTCATGACACACACACACACACACACTTCATGACACACACACACACACACACACACACACACTTCACAAGACAGATGATAGACAGATGAACGCTGAGACAGACAGATACAGTATACAAATGGATGGAGAGAGTCATAGACACACTTGTCATCTCTCAGTGTGTAGTTGTGTTTTAGTTCATGTCCAGTGATGTGTGTGTGTGTCGCCTCAGTTAGGAGATGAGGAGTCTATCTTGCCAGTCAAACTGAAGGAGGAAGTGTTGCTCGCGCTGTCTGCACGCAAACACAATGCCTGTAAGTTCATCACGCACACGCACAGGTCAGTGTGAGATATGAGTTTCCAGTAAAGCGGCTGATGTTCCTGTTGTTGTGTCAGGCACAGATGAACTCAACAGGCTTGTGTCAGAGGCGTTTCTCCTGGTCTTCATCAGAAGCGTCGGTCATTTCTCCCAACACTTCAAACGCTGCGGCGGCGGCGGCCGGCAGTTCCAGAAGAAATCTTTCCTGAAAGACCTGGAACACAAATCTCATCTCTGCTTTGTCACGCACTTCATCCAGACGCAGATGTTTGATCTGTTCATACAGGAGGAGGAGACGCAGACCAACCCCAACGGTACACAAACACCTTTATACTCCATAAAGTGTACATTTATAAACACACACACACACACACACACCTTTATACTCCATAAAGTGTACATTTATAAACACACACACACACACACACACCTTTATACTCCATAAAGTGTACATTTATAAACACACACACACACACACACACCTTTATACTCCATAAAGTGTACATTTATAAACACACACACACACACACACACCTTTATACTCCATAAAGTGTACATTTATAAACACACACACACACACACACACCTTTATACTCCATAAAGTGTACATTTATAAACACACACACACACCTTTATACTCCATAAAGTGTACATTTATAAACACACACACACACACCTTTATACTCCATAAAGTGTACATTTACACACACACACACACACACACACCTTTATACTCCATAAAGTGTACATTTATAAACACACACACACACCTTTATACTCCATAAAGTGTACATTTATAAACACACACACACACACCTTTATACTCCATAAAGTGTACATTTACACACACACACACACACACACCTTTATACTCCATAAAGTGTACATTTATAAACACACACACACACACCTTTATACTCCATAAAGTGTACATTTATAAACACACACACACACACCTTTATACTCCATAAAGTGTACATTTATAAACACACACACACACACACACACACACACCTTTATACTCCATAAAGTGTACATTTATAAACACACACACACACACACCTTTATACTCCATAAAGTGTACATTTATAAACACACACTGCATGTAAATGTTCATGTTTTAAAGCGATAACATCATGAACTCTTGTGACTCTTGTAAGCAGGAATCTCACAAGACCTGTTATGAGCGAGAGCCGGTCTGAAGAAACACTTTAAGAAACTCATGACCTCACAACTTCAAACCATTAAGATGTTTTCATCACAATTTATGACTATTTAAAGATCCACAAAACAAATCTTATTTATATAGCTGTAATGTGGAATAAATAAATGTAATATATAATATTATTTTCCTTTTGTCTATTATTATGTAAAAAAAATTAAGTAATAATTATTTATCAATGTTTATTTATGAAAAAGTATGAATATAAAAATAAATTTTATATATAATACATATTTTGAAGGTTTAATATATTTTAAAGTTTACTTATTATTAGTTAAAATTGATAAAAATGATCATTATTATTTATCAATATTTATTTCTTAAAACGTATGAATAAGTATGAATGTGTATATATATATATATATATATATATAGTTTTTTTTATTTAATTTTCAATATATTTGAATGTTATCTACTATTAGTTATTATCTATACAAATAATTAGTAATTATTATTTATCGATATTTAATTATTAAAAAGTATGAATAAGTCCTAAAATGAATGTTCAATATATTTGAATGGTTATCTATTATCAGTTATTATCCATAAAAATATATATTAGTAATAATTTATCAATATTTATATAATAAAAAGTATGAGATCATAATCAAATAAATCATTAGAATTATAAAAATGCTAAATTACTTTGAGACGACTTCTTGCTTTATATAGAGGAACTGTAAATCAATTTCTTTACACAAAATAAAACTTGTTTTCTTAAATGATTATGATCACTCCGATCTATCATATCGAAAGAATCATTGAATCAAATAAGGTGACTCACTGAATCACTGCTGTGTTTCATTGCAGGATTCTTTCATAGAAAAGTGTCGGAGTATCAGGACAGGAGGAAGAGAGAGAAGACACAGACGTTTGTGCGAGGGGTCGTCGTCTAAACGTGTGGGTTTGTTTGTGTTAAACGAATGTTTCCTGATGTGAAAGTCTTGTGTTTAATGTCTAGTTAGACATTTATCTGTCACACCTCAGACTGTCTGTTAATATTTAAGTTTGTTTTGTATCGTAACGTTTGTGTTCATGTAATAAAAGATGAAGTCATTGAGATCATCTGCTCACATATCACCCCAACATTCAAAGAAATGAACAACATTTAAAATCGGATAATTTTTTATGAAAATGAAGTGTGCTTTAACAGGCGTGATGTTACATGAATATATATACATGTGAATGAGTAGCATGATGTATAAACGCCTCCATTATAATAACATCTTTTGCATTACAGTAATGAGAAAACAGGTCATTAAAAAAGTAAGAAATTAACATTAATATCAAGATATAAAACAAAAGGAAACACTCGACATGTAGAATAAAACTGTATTCTTCTATATTAAAGTTGACTTTGACACTTCGAGTGATGATGTAATACACGTAAGTGTGAAGTGTGCGACCCTGAGTGTTGCTGCCCCCTGCTGGACTCTCAGATGCTCCCGGCCAGCAGTGGTGAGGTCTCCGCAGGCCTATGATGTAGAGGAGAGGGATACAGGTGATCGCTGTGAAGCTCCGCCTCCGCTCTCAGGTTGATCTTCTGCGCACACAAACAAATACATGTGTGACACACTCATAGACGTGTTCATCAAGCGTGTGCGTGATGTTTTACCTTAAAGTCTCTGATGTACGTGAGGAAGAAGCTGATGAAGGACAGAGCCAGAGACCATTCAGAGATGGTGCTGATGATGTGAGGCGTGTAACCCTATCAAAACACACACACACACATGATCACACACTCCTAACACACACACACACACACACTTCTGACGCATCACACACTCACAGGTTCTCCAGGGGTCCAGTGTAACTTCTTGTTGACTTCTACTCCAGGTAACGTGCTGTACATGATAACAGACGAAACAAACACTTACAGAGTCAAGGAGAAAACACAATGACAGATTCAATCCCACAATCCCCTGCTGTGATGTAGGATACTGCTGATGATGCTGGCTAAGGTCCACATCCCCACGCTCAGACGGGTCCAGAACATGCTTTTACTGTGGATGTGTGGCTGCATGTGATAGGACAGCAGGCTCTGGGCGAAAATGTAGAGAGCGCCGACGCCGAACGTCAACACAGCGCCGACCAGATGCATGGAGAACAGAGTGGTTTTCTGCAAACACAACACGTTAGCGAACATCTTCCGTTATTCAATTGTTTTATCTCCGCTCTCGCGTACCTGGAAGTTAGCGACCACACACATGCCGAGAGAGCTGCCGCAGCCCAGCACGAAGCCCACGCGGTTGAGAAGATGCAGACGAGTGCCGCCCGCGTCTATCAGCGCCTGCACCTGCTTATAGCGCACGTACATCGTAGCCACACCTGCCGGACAACAGATACATCATCATCACAGGGTCACGATGGGGTCATCGCATTTAGGGTCGACACACGCTCCACTACCTAAGAAGGCCGACACGTTCAGCATGATTCCAAACACGCATCGCTCCGGTGCTACTGTCCCGGTGTCACTGTAAGACAAAGAGCAAGGGTCAAAGGTCACGCCCTAGGGTGCACGCTCGGTCTGCTCGGCACGGGTCTCTCACCTGATGTAGGGCACCAGAGGGTCCACGTGTCTCAGTATGACAGCCGTGATGTACGCGAAGACGAAGGTGGCAGCGGTCCACACCACCAGCGCGGCGGGCAGAGCGCACAAACCCTCCTGAAACCACCACATGTCTGATGCACGGGTCCGATCCGGTCTGATCCTGTGACGCACGCCGCTTTACATCAATGTCGGCTGTGTGATCTGACGGTTGAGGATGGTGCTGTGGGTGGAACTGGTTTCACTTCTCTTTATGCGAGCACATGGCGGTCCTGTGATAAAGCAACACACAACTTTAACAGAAACACGCTTATACACACATGTTTACACGCATACGTTTGAATTGGAAAGAGATTGTTTGGGAATAGACGTCAAGCGCTTGAAGATGATTTAGCTGTGATGGTGAACTTCTATAAACTAAAAACACAGTAGTTGTGTACTTGGTTTACTCTGTAAAGTAGAAAGTGGACTACCTGAGACACAAATAGTATTTTAAACAAAGCTTTGGGTCCAAATGAGATATTACATTACATAATAAAACTGTGCATTTCAATCAATATCAATAAAACTGCAGATGTTAGTTTGTATTTAAGACATTATAACACATGATCTGACTCTTCAAATATACTACACAATACTATAATATAATATAATTCAATATTCTTCTTGTATTTATTAAAAAAATATTTTAGCAATGAACAATGAATTGTAAATATTATTACAGAAGATATTTAAAGGCTTTTATTATCATATTTACGCCGTTCTGTTCAATGACATGTTTATCACATTATGAAATATTAGATTTACCCGTCAGTCAACCTGTTGATCTCATGTTATGATCCTCTCTGAATCACTGTACAGATCCTCTCATATTTATTACATAAATACTTGATTTCTTCTTTTATTCGTAAAATGATTCAAATCTCTTTTCAGTTTCTTTTTCTGCTGTTTATGTTCCGCTTTTTGGACTCGAGGGCGTGTTTCCGGGAAGCGTCACGAGACCCGGATGTTGCGCTTATCGCCGGTTTGCCAGCGCAGTGAAGATTATTTATTTGTTTAATTAACAACAAGAAATACACGAGACAAACACAAAACTAACAACAACAAAACATAAGTGAGAAAAAGATAATAAAAAATATATACAAGAAAATTAACAGAGCACAGAGATGCAGTTTGTGTCCTACACACGTTTGCATAATAAGGGTTTTGGGCACATACATAAAGAAAACAAAACAGCAGTTATCATAAATATAGCAATCTTTATTTTACAGGTGATTTATTCCAAAAATCTGAGCAATGTTACAATGAACCCAACAGTTTGTTACGAGTCAGAAACATGTGGTTACAATAAAGAGTCGTATGAGACAAACCCAAGACGTCTCCATCCCAAAGACTCATGGAGCTCTCACATCTGCCGTGTGTCTTTATAATGAAAACATCAAAGCAAAGTCAAAAGAATCAAAGGTTTCAATTGAGGGCGAATCTCATACAACCAGCAGTCGTTCTTCATAGGACACACACTGAAATAATGTGGTGTCATTAAACACGTGTGTTCTGTGTTAACATGTTCTACAAACGCACATTCACATCATGTCAACAGGACTTGAATAGCCTGAGAAACACATTTAGCAGAAACCAGAACGACATGCGGAGATCAACAGCGAACGAGCAATTCTCAGCGTTTAAGGCAAATATTCAACTAATAAACCAGATGTGTGTACTGCAGATACACGATTATTACTGTGAATATATTGTGATATATGAAGAAATACAGCACACAACGTCAGTTAAGATCCTTTCAGGATGTTCTGAATGATTGCGTTGTCACGACTCCTGTTGGGTAACTTGAAGTAGTTATTTCTACAATCTCGTGATGTCACAATAAAAATCAAACATCTAAATACTTCACGATGTGTTTGATACTGTAACTTCATTCTTGGCATTTTGACTGTTAACATTTCAGACGGAATAAGGTGAAGCAGGACCCACGACTCTATTATAATGGACTAATTAGAAGTTTTAATTGAACTTCTTCTTACAAAGTCTTTATTTTGGTAATTTGTTTGGGAACTAAATGTATTTTTACTGCCATGTAAATGGTCACAAAGCACAAAAACCTCAAGGCGCAAAATCTGGAGGCAAAGTAAAACTTTTGATATTTGGCTTTTGGAGATAAATATGACGCAGGCAATGATCAATGTTCAAATAAAGATTCGCCGTAAACATCTCCTGTGATTTCATTTATAAACAAAGAAATAAATTAAGTGCTTTATATATAAAACAAACACACAAGAACACACAAACAACAACAGAGAGAGAGAGAGAAAACATCTTAATCCTCATAAGGATTAGCAGCAGTTTATGAAAGTGAGAAATAATTATTCATGTAGACTCACATGCAGCGATAAAACCAGAACAAACCCCCCATCGGAGCAATGCATTGTGGGTAATTCAGAGCTAACGCTTGAATCTCTGTTAACAAACTTAAAATAATCATCTAAAGAAAAGTGAGCCGGGCTGAAAATTCATTCATTCGAGTTCAACGATCTCATTCTGGTTTCGTCTTAAGCAGACGGTAAAGTGGAGGGATGAAAGTGCAGAAGGATGATGTCATGGGTGAACCAAACCGCTGTTTCCTGCGAGGGGTCAGAGGTCACTCCGCGGCCGCCGAGCTCTTGAGTTTGATCTTAAAGACGCAGATGTGCAGGTGAGCTGCGATCTCATTACAGACGCTGATGCAGTAACGCACCAGATCCAAGAGGGACAGAATCTGAGCGAGAAAAGCACACACGCATTTACATTAAACGGTGGAAATTGGATGCAGGAATATTCCAGGGAATAAATCTTACCAGAGAAATCCACAACACCAGATATTCATCAATAAAGCTGTTGAAGTATTGATCCAGAAACAACAGACCGGGACCCAGAAACGCCACGTCATAGAGGTGCATCTCACTCTTGGTCATATGAGCGACCTGCACAACACACGAGCCACTTTAAACACGTGAAGAAGAACACACCACCACACGATCAGACTCTTACTCACCACCAGTTTATTTGTGATTTTAGCCGAGACGAAACCAAAGGCCAGAATGTAAAGACACGGGTGTTTCTCAAAGAGTTGCACGGCAGATTTCTTATAGATCATCATGGCCAGGACGATGACGGAGCCGATGTGCAGGACGGGAGATAACACACTGGTACCCTAAAGACACACGCACCATCAGTTTTATGTTCATTTCTGTTCATTTACTTTGTCTGTGTCTACGTACCGCTATGGTGGATCCGTTTTTCCCAACGCCACCGGTGAATATGACTCTGAAGTAATTGGTACATGTGAAAAGAACTCCAATAAATGTACAAAGCGCTGGAATTATTTTCATTTGGATGTTTATTATGGGAACCTGTCAGATTCAAGAAAATAAACAAAAAACAAGACAAATGTAAGATAATTAAAATAAATATTTGATATACATTTCTTTTGTATATCGATTTATGTTTTTATGTATACAGATATATTAAAGAACATTTATAAAATGCTATTCTATAAGACTTATATATATATATATTATTCAAATCTATTATTATGATATTGTTTCTATTTATTTTTTATTTATGTATATTATTCTACTAGAATTACTACTAGACTATCTAGAAAAATATGAAATAACATATATATTTTAATGTAAAAGACAAAATGTAGGACATTTAAACATACAGGTAGACTACAGATCTACATTACATACACCCAGTTATTATAGTTTTACTAATCTTTTAAATGAGCTTTTATTTTTATATTTTTTGTTTTTATGTTAGTTTTAGTTCAAGTTTGAGCAACTTTGGTGTATGCTTTTGTCATTCTATACCTTATTTGTTTATTATATATATATGTTGATAATTAATTTAGATTTTTGTTTATTATTATAATTTTACAACATTTAAATTTTTCCAATAATTTTCAGGTCAATATTTTATTTGATCTCAATTAATAGAAACGTTTTCAGAATTTTATGACATATGCAAAATATGACATATGATGAGATAAAATGCAGATGTTTATAAAAATATAGTGCAGATATAATGTGTTAGTATATGTTGTTATGCAGAACTGTCATGATTATCATTGTGTTATAATCATACGCCAGACAGTACAGAGCAACACACAAGCGTTTGACGTGAAGCGGCTGAGTTACCGGTGACTGCCAGAACGCCGATCCGCCCACAGCAGCCAGTAAATACATGAGGACTATGAAGATCTGAACTTCTGTCACATCAATACTGAGCGAAAGAGAGAGCAGTTAGATCAAACACACAAACAATCACCACAAAAATACCTTCAATTATCACAACTGGAGCTGGAGTCACTCCGCTTTAAAGTGTGAACGTGAACTGATCTGAATACAGTGATTAGTGATTTCAGCCTGTGCGGGGAGAGCAAGCGGCCAATTGGTGCTTTGTTCGCATTAGTCAGCCAGGGGAGCTGTTTGATTGGCAGGTCGGTGCTGGTCGGATTTACCGTTATGTTCCAAAAGTCTGGCCCGACTGTGGATGTGTACGTCTGTAACAACACTAGACAGATCTGCAGTTCTGTGACATCAAATCTCCCCGCAGGACAGCGATATATACACGACATACAAAGTGCAGAATAAGCGACTGGGTATATAGAATATGAAGCTGACGTCACGCCCCGCGTTCTATGTGGCAGTTCCGTCTAATGCTCCGCCATCTTGGGAGGCTCATACTCCGCTGTTATTATTGTTTTGATATGTACCGTTACTTGTTTTGTTTGTTATGTATGGAGAAATCGAAAGTGAAACTACCAGGGCCTTTCCCAGAACGACTCCGAGTAATGGTTTTGTAGTTTCTAATACAGCAAGACCGACCTACCATAATTATATTACTTAATCAAACAAAAAAACAAAACTCTCCATTGAACGCAATAGCAGTCTGCCTCACAACATGGCGGAACATTCAACACGGCGTGATGTTGTTGAAAACGCGCTTTGAATACTTACATGCCGATGCGCAGAGTACCAGAGACGTACGTCTGCCAGTGAGCGCAATAAAACATGAACATGCCCGAGAAACAGCAGCAAAACATCCAGTCAGGGTGAGTTCCCAACTGCACGGCTATATTGGTGCCCAGTACCACAAACACTGAGACACAGAGAGAGACATCATATTAGATTTAGATTTTTCTCTATTTCTATTTTAGTGCGTTAAGGTCACCTGTGGAGAGGGAATCACAGCCGTGGTCAAACAGCTCCCCCAGTGGAGAACTGCTGTTAGTGCGTCTGGCTTGTTTTCCATCGATAGCGTCCAACGACTGATAGACAAACAACCCCACTGCACACAGCAGATACGCCCAGAGAGGAGCCTGTAAAACACATTTTGTTGGTTTTTATGACCTGATGATGTCAGAGATCTAACGGTTGTGGTACCTGTTCAGTCGCAGTGGGACAGTAATACACCAGCATCAGTGTGGTGAAGATGTTGGTGGCCAGTCCCACGACGGTGATGAGGTTGGGTGCGATCCAGGGCGGCATTCTGCGGACGAGCCACTCCCAGTATCGCTGCATGGCGGGTTCGAGCAGGGAGCGTCCCGAGCTGCTGTACCGATGCTCCTCCAGACGCTTCAGCTGGTGACGGGAAAGAACCGGCTCCGGCAGCTCGAACAAACGCCGCAGGACGCCCGGGGCGAACCAGCATGACGTATCCACGCCCCGACCCCGTTCACGACCCCCGCCACGCCGGCTGTGCGGCCCACTCATCGCCCACAGTCAATAGCAGCCTGAGCCTGACTCCGCCCACTGTCCTCCCACAGCAGGATGACAAGAGAGACTGAAAGTAGAGAAACAGATGAATAAAGTTATAACAGAACAAACTTTAAAGGTATTTCACGAGAGTTCACCTGTTCCACCAGCTCTTAGTTGATAGGAAGCACCAGACCACGCCCCTCATTCACAAGCCACGCCCACACGCCACTGCACTTACTAGATTGTCACAAAGATTTACTTCATAATTATATCAGTTTATATCAAATACAGAAACATAACGTTTATAATACTGAAAAGTGCATTTCAATATGTTAATTAGCTTATTATTATTACTACTATATGAGAGTATTTATGCGTTTAAATATTGGAGTTGTTCCGGGTGGTCTGTCGGGGTCTAGACCGGTACAGGGTTCGAGTCCTGGTCCGGTTCGTGGTTTATTCATTGTTTGACATGCCGTCTGCGTGACTCACCCGATGACTGCAGATCAACTCCAAACTCCTCAGACAGAACACGAGCTGTCCGTTCAGTCCGATGGGATCCTGATGTCTCGGTTCCGCCGGGTCCCGGTCCGGTTAGCGCAACGCCGCCGGTCACTTCCGGCGCAGCTCTGCGGAGACGCGCCAGTAGCGTCATGCAGGCGCAGGGGCGCGCAGGCGACGAGATGACTCGAGCGCCTCGGGATGCGCTGATGCTGCGCATGAGAGCGCCTATTACATCAATATTTCGAGATTCATCTATAACTTTTAATTCTACATTTTAGGAAACAATGTTACTGATTAAATTCACTATATATCCTAAATATTCTAAAATACTTCTATAAAGTAAATAACTTCAAATAAACAATACTTATTGTGTGGCCACGGTCGACGATACTTGTTGTATTGTCACTCTTATATATGAATATTATTGTTACAGTATTAACGTATCGTATTATTAGCAACAGTAAAGAAATGCAAACAGTAACATAATAATTTTCATTGATTGACATTAATGTACTTTTAATTAAACTGTTGCAGCACATTTCTGTTATATCAACCAATAATACATTATTTCAGGGTTTATACTCTTCATAGATGATAGAGGGAACATAAAATGTAAATACAACGCATAAGACTAAATGCTTAATCTTAGAATGATTATTTTAATATAAGAAGTGATGAAACGATACCACAGACTAAAATAACTCACTGCCCCCCCCCCCCATCTCTCTCTCTCTTTATGGGTGGAGCGTTTTATTTCATTTCTCGTCGTCATCAGTGAGAAAAGGCAGAAGTTTATGAGACACATTCCTCTTGTATTGATGCTGAAGCTCAACCGATAAGAACTTTAAACACAAACACTTTGCTCGTGCTGTCTCGACGCGTTTGCACGTGAAACCGGGAACATTCTCCAGTTTTTCTTTTGGGAGTCGCTTCATGTGCGTTTGCCAGGAGAAGGGGATCTGCGGGACATCTCCTCCGTAAGGATCCACACAAACACTGACCGTCTTTAAATCAGGTATTTGATCGGGTTTTCTCTCTTGTTTTGCTTAAATGTGAAGTTTGATGCGTTTAGTGGAACGCTGGCTGGCAGCTGACGTCACCGCGTAGCCCCGCCCCGCATCTATTGTTCCGTAATTACATGTTGTGTGTTTGTATCATGTATCATCACGTGACGTGAGAACGCTGTTTGTGATTAATTTATTAAGTTTATAATCCAAATAAATACATTTGAAATGACATGAAAAACCGCAAGATTTCACAGAGTTTTAAGCATATTTCAGAATCTTAATATTAGTGATGTGAGATATTGAGGAGAAATGCTAAATAATGCGATATTTCTTTTTCTCAAATCAATTTAAATTCTAAAAGAAAGCATCACTACAACTCCTGAAAGTGAACAGCCGTGTTTTACTGTTGCATCAAACAAATCTGACATTTTGTAAACAAACAAAAATAAATTGATGAAAAAGTTCGTTTTGCGACGGGGATGGTTGATTGATTTGCGCACGCGCACACGCATATCCCAATTAAAGTGCCATATAGATAGTATACTACCACATAAAACTTTCACCATACATCATTTTTCCAAGAATTAAATAACTCATTTATCGCAAACCATTGCGGTATGCACATGTGCGATATTTCGATAATTCCGATATATTTCTACTAAATATATCTTAACATTATTACAATATTGTCATGTCAAATAACATTAAATTCTATTTTTACGTAAACAAAACGTGTTATTGAAGGTTTACTTGAATCTTCTGATATGTTAATTAATAAATATTGCTAATTTGAATTTTTACTTAAAATGAAGAAAAGAATTAAGGAGCTAAAATAATATTAGTTTAGTTTAGATTGAATTTGATTTGTAATTTCAGATTGTCGTTGAATGTTTTCTCTGTGTATTTATACACCAAACCAAAAAGTTAATGAAAGGACTGAATCATTTCTGCCAAACACAGCTCGGCTCTTATGATCATTTGTGTTTTTCCAAAGCCTGAGCCACAGACAGAAACATGTTATTATTGCCATGCGTTTTCAAAATGGAACCACAGTTAAACTTCAAATAATCCATATTTACACATATTATCATTTCATTACGTGAGAATATTGATGAAGTAATGTTGCTCATGTCTGTTGTGTGTTTAACTGAATTCTTCTGCCATAACGCTTCATAGATCTGCATCCACACCGGGCGGTTTGGTAACTATGGCGACCCGAGGCCACGCCTCCAGCTCATTAATGAGTAACCACACCAAAGAGCGAGTGACCATGGCCAAGGTGACCCTGGAGAACTTCTACAGTAACCTCATTGCTCAACACGAGGAACGAGAGATGAGGTGCGAAAACATCACGGTACAAAAACACAAACTGAAATGTAACCATCAAATTCATCAAGAGCGCTCTGTTCACAGACAACAAAAACTGGAGAAGGTTATGGATGAAGAAGGACTGCCAGATGAAGAGGTGACACACACAAAAAACCCAAAAAAACACACGTCAAACACAGAAAACACACATTGTCACATCAAACACACACTCACAACAAACACACACTAACACAAACATACAACACACATACTCACATCAAACACATAAAAAAAACACACACACATACACACGCACTCAAAACAAACACACACATCGAACACACAAAACAAACACACACACACACATCAAACACACACACTCACACAAACATCAAACTCACACACACATCACACAAACTCACACACACATCACACACACATCAAACAAACTCACACACACATCAAACACACACACACTCACACACACATCAAACACACACACACTCACACAAACATCAAACACACACACACTCACACAAACATCAAACTCACACACACATCACACAAACTCCCACACACATCACACACACAACACACAAACTCACACACACATCAAACACACACACACACACATCAAACACACACACACTCACACAAACATCAAACACACACACACTCACACAAACATTAAACTCACACACACATCACACACACTCACACACACATCACACACACACACACAAACATCAAACACACACACACACAAACATCAAACACTCACACACACTCACACACGTCTTTAAATGGGTGAGTAGAGTTGTGTGTTGTGTTACAGAAATGTGTGCGGCGTTCTCAACACGCTCGTAAAGAGACCGAGTTTCTCCGTCTGAAGAGAACCAGACTTGGTTTAGAAGACTTTGAGTCTCTGAAGGTGATTGGACGAGGAGCGTTTGGAGAGGTGAATATAACGCTGTGTGTGTGTGTGTGTGTGTTCGTAACCACACAAACGATTGTGAATGTTTAACGGAAGAAGACGTTTGTGTTTCTGATGTGTTCAGGTGCGTTTGGTGCAGAAGAAAGACACGGGTCACGTGTACGCCATGAAGATTCTCCGTAAAGCCGACATGCTGCAGAAAGAGCAGGTGAGACTCATCCGGAAACATCATTTCAATAAACACAAAGTGTTTTAATAAGTGTGTGTGTGTGTGTGTGTCAGGTGGGTCACATCCGTGCGGAGCGAGACATCTTAGTGCAGGCAGACAGTTTGTGGGTGGTGAAGATGTTCTACAGCTTTCAGGATAAAATGAATCTTTATTTGCTGATGGAGTTTCTGCCTGGAGGTGAGACGATCGACTGTTTTCAATCAAACTTCGTTCTCTTTCTTTAACTGTGATGACATTCCTGTGACCTGCGCAGGTGACATGATGACTTTACTGATGAAGAAAGACACGCTGACTGAAGAAGAGACGCAGTTCTATGTGGCTGAAACGGTTCTGGCCATCGACTCCATCCATCAGATGAGCTTCATACACAGAGACATCAAACCAGACAACCTGCTGCTCGATTCAAAGGTTTCACACACACTGCGCTGTGATCATGTCATACACACAGGAAGTGACTCAATGATCCACTTCCTGTGCTCTCTTTCGCTCGGCTTCTGTGATTGGCTGTGAGGTGCGTTTCATCACAGCTCATGTGTGTGTTTAGGGTCACGTCAAGTTGTCTGATTTTGGTTTGTGCACGGGACTCAAAAAAGCTCATCGGACCGAGTTCTACAGGAACCTGAGTCACAGCCACTCCAATGACCTGAGTGAGTGACGCACGCGTTGTCATGACAACGCATTTTACACAATCTTCTATGATAATATGCTAATGTTTTCTCCTCTCAGCGTTTCAACACATGAACTCTAAGAGAAAAGCAGAGACGTGGAAGAGAAACAGGAGACAGCTGGTAAGTGCTCGTAAGAATGTCGTCAATCCTCAGCGGCTCACACCAAATGATGCGCTGTGTTGCTCCGCCCATTCAGGCTTTCTCCACCGTGGGGACGCCAGATTACATCGCGCCCGAGGTCTTCATGCAGACTGGATATAACAAGCTCTGTGATTGGTGGAGCCTGGGCGTCATTATGTACGAGATGTTGATCGGTACGACCAAAAATACTTACACATTCCGATAAAAACTATTCATTTTATTTTATTCATTTTATGTGCATTTTAACTTTCCATTGAAACAACTACGTAACGTTAATATTTATTTTTATTCATTATTTTTAATAATGACCATGTTACGTTACGTTACATTATGTCAAGTTACGTTTTGTCAAGTTTGGCTAACATATTTTCAAAGTTCTGATTGGTACTGTTTATCTAAGATGTTTTAAAAATATGTTAAATAATGTTAAATTAACTTTTTATCAACACATGAAAGCTTTCTAAACCAGTTATGGTTACATCCTTGGTGAAACATAAAAAAAATTCATAATGAACTGTTGACGTCATTGTGTTGTGTTGTCACAGGTTATCCTCCGTTCTGCTCTGAAACTCCTCAGGAGACGTACAAGAAGGTGATGAGCTGGAAGGAGACGCTAGTGTTCCCGCCGGAGGTGCCGATCTCAGAGCAAGCTAAAGAACTGATCCTCAGGTTCTGCTGTGAAGCCGATCATCGCATCGGCGCGGCCGGTGTGGAAGAGATCAAGCGAAATGCGTTCTTTGAAGGGGTGGACTACGATCACATCAGGTCTGACAGATTGTGTTGTTGAATCTTTTGTGGTTCATTTAAATGGTTGTTTTGGTTCTCATGAGGGTTCTTTACAGAGAGAGACCTGCTGCCATCTCTATCGAGATCAAAAGCATCGATGACACGTCAAACTTCGACGAGTTTCCAGAGTCTGATATCCTACAGCCGACACGTGAGTCACACTATACTGGCATACTGCACACTATATACTCCATTACCTTGATAGCACACATACATCTGATTGACATCTGCAAAACTAGTTTGCTAATCTGCAATACGTCTCTGAGACGTCTGGTGTCATATAGACCTCTAGGAGACGTCTGTAAGATGTGTGTGATTTAGAATAGATGTAAAACTGCTCTTTCTAAGATGTTCAGCAGATGCTTTCATACCGCAGATGTTTTCCAGATCTTTAGCAGACGTCTTACAGACGTTGCTCTTTTATGACATATATCGCTTATTTCTCCCCGAACTCTTTGCAAGTCGCTTTGGAGAAAAGCGTCTGCTAAATGACTCAATGTAAATGCGCTGGGATATCCATCCATCCATCCATCCACCCATCTGTTCTTTTGATCTATTTAGTATGCATAATTAAAAATGGCATTAGTGTTAGGTTGTAAGTATGCTATATCCTATAGAATGTAATGATTGTCATGTTGTGGAGTAGTTTGAATATTTTTCCGTTGTTGTGTGCAGCACCAGCGGTTGCCAGCACTCATCCTGAGTCTGACTATAAGAACAAGGACTGGGTTTTCATCAACTACACCTACAAACGCTTCGAGGGTTTGACAGCCAGAGGAGCCATTCCATCATACATGAAGACGGGCAAAAGATGAACCTCCTTCATTGGCTGACACTACCAAAGAAAATATTTTGATATCAGTCTGCTCTTCTACCAGCCGTCGCTCCGAGGCTTAAAACACACGTTTGCACTGCTGGATATTTCTGTCCTTTGATTTTCATCAGAATGTAGTTTTCTTTATAACTGCAGAAAGATCTTTTTTATATTCTTCTAAACTCTTCATGTCTTCAGTGATGAATTATTATTTGCTTTTATATATTTATATATATATATATTGTTCCTTGTAACTTTATATTTGGAAAGAAACTCATGCTGGATTTACTTCGTGCTTTTATTGAGATTTTATTGACAAATTCTGGGTGAAAGCCCATGAGTGCATAGCAGATGTATGTTTGATTCACGTTCATCTCCAGTGTTATGGTGCGTTTGCATGCGTATGTGCCTTTTAATCTTTTATAAAGCGTTTTCTTTGGTTATGTATTATATTTGTGACGGATAAATTTGAATGGTACTGATTTGACTTTCAAAGGTACAGCTCTATAAACCTGCCATCAAAACAAACATTTACACTTCATGAACACATGGTCTTGATGTTTGCGGTACACTTAATTTAGTCACATATAAAGACACCGGCTGTCTTCTTGTATCCTGATAGACTCTTCAAACACTTTCCACATGTTTTTATAACTTTGCTGTTCTACATCGAGTGCTGGATTTTTATACAGATATTTAACCCAACTGTAGTTTTTTAGAAGGGTGTTGTTTGTCGGATGAGAATGAATATCAGTATTAGGTTTACGGACACGTTTTTAAATATGCAATAAAACCTGTACATGCCTAAGTGTGTTTCGTTTTTAATACTAAATGTAAAAGTTACGAAGAGACATCAGATATATCGCCACTGTCACGCAGAATCCTTGTTCGTCCATATTAAGTCATTTTTTATTATTATTATTTATGAATTTTGGTCACCCTTTATTTTTTGGCAAATATTTTACAACATTTAAATATCTTATTACAAATGTTATTGAAACGATATCTATTTTTCATAATTTAGTTTCTTTTTTGAGACAACAGTACCAATCGTCACTTTATAGACAAAACTATAAAGTTAATATAAAACCCACTCTTTACCACAAATATTTATTTTATAATAGCTGGCCATTTTAGTTCTATCTACCACGTTTTTACATGTTTACACCCATTCTGGCACATTTCTTTAATAGTGTATTAATGAAGAACATGAATGAACGAACACTGAAAAGATGTGTTCTGTCCAATACTTCAGTTAACTGACTCTTTACTGCTGAAGCAGCTCATTGGTCGAGGCTGAGTGGGGCGGGGCCGTTCAGACGATCCAACTCATCCACCTGCGGAGTGGGCATGGCTCCAGGTCTCACGGTCCCCTCCTCCAAGGCCGTGATGAGGTTTGGAACGCTCCTGCTGCGCACGCACTGGAAATCCACGTGTCTGCTCTTGCCCTCCTCTTTCTCCCAGGACAGCTGGATGAACGGACGCTGGACGTAGCTGTAGATGACCTCTGACCTCCCACCTGGACGCCGCTTCACCTTCTCTTTGCAGGTGGGGTAACCTGAGAGACAAGAGATGAGCTTCTGGAGATGGCGGCCAAGCGTTTGACTGCGTGTGTGCATGTGTGTGTGTGTGTGTTCACCTTCGATCCCGATCCGTATGTTTTTAAGGCCTCTCTCCTTCAGCAGGGCTTTGGCGACGTCTCTGTTCTCGATGAACTTGAAGAAACGTAAGAGTTTGGTGCTGTACAAGACTACAGCAGAGAAAAACATGATGTGAGTCAACACGTGTGTATATAAACTGAGGTATGTGTGTCAGGTACTCACTCAGTGAGTTTTCCTCGCCCAGCGGTGGAGGATTGTCACGATCCCAGTCCACGGTATCATCGTCTGTCAGAACCACGATACGACACTCTCGCTCTCCCTCCTGAGCGCTCGACACCATCGCCGGAAGCAGCAGCTCGTCCAGAAATGCCTGAAACTGCTGCCGAGCGCCGTCATTGGACAGCTCGTGCAGGAGAGCACCTGATTGGACGGAATGTTCGTGAGCTTGATCGTGTGTCTTTATAAGGCGGATAATGTGTGTATTTCTGACTCACTGAGATCTCGGCATCTGACGGTGTTGTAGTCGAAGTTTATACACAGATAATCGCAGGCTTCCCGTAATTCAGCCACAGATACGCCCTCGGGACAGTGCAGCACCCCGACCCGATAATAATCCTGATTGTTTAACAATTCTGCATTGTTTAATACTATATAAACTGATCAATGGAGAATGAATCTCCTTTCATATATAAGATGTGTTAGACGCACCAGAATGATTCTGAAGATGTTGGCACCGATGCCCTCTGCGATCTCATATTCTCCTTTAGAGTTGGGTCGTGTGAAACTGTGCTGACGCGCTCGACCATACATTCTGGAAAATACAGACTTAATTGAATAAAATCAAATAAATATAAGAAAGTAAAGGCACAAAATCGCTTACTAAAAAGTAACTAAAACTGAAATAAAAATCTATTTAACCCAAATAGTCAAATAAAATGTAAGTAATGAAATAATAATATGCACATAATATAAACACAAAACAAAATTGCGTTTTACAGAAAAACTTAATTTTGTTGAAGCTGTTCGCCAATGAAGTAAGAAAATAACCTTGTTTTCTATTGAGTATTATTCCCACCACATCGCCACACGTGTTTTAACCAAGAAAGGAAAAATAGTGTGTTCAGTACCTTCCTAACACTGTATCAGGGTAAGCGCTAAATACTGCAGGATCCACCACAAAATGAGTCCCATCCACCACTAGTGTGACCCTGTCATGTGATAATGGGCGTGACTGTGAAGGCCACACCTCCTTAGTGGCATCAGCCCCGCCTTCTCCTCCAACAGACATCCTCCAAGCTGCAGGTAAAAACATCAACAAATTCGTTTTAGAATTTTGTCATAGCCTTGCAGTGATAGAAAAGAGTTTCATGTTTACCTGAAGCACCTGTCGGGTGTTCCTCGGGCGTCATGATCTTCTGTAGGCCTGATCTGTTCGTATTAAAGAAGGTGGCCATATATGGTTCAAATAATGTTATAAACTCCTTACACAGGTCTGACTGGCACACAATGGCTCTTGGGTCCGGTTTAACCCCACGGACACCCACTCCAGTCTGACCCGCTTTAATCCCACATGCGTCAAGTGTAAAGATGCACAAGTTTGACCTATTTAACTTGACATTTTAAGTTCTTAAGCAAACAACGAAATGAAAATACGGTCAAACATAGATGTTTGGGAATTGGCCAATGAATACAAATCTTACGTGGATAGACCAGTATACAGAATATTTGTGTTTTTTAATGGTCATAGATGCACCAAAGTACTGTAGGTTAGTACTGTATGTCACACACATCCAAAACCATAAATACAAAAATGTACATTAATAAATATAACATGACATGGTGTGACGTTTAAAATTGTTAATACATGGTAATTTTGTACATAGTCTGGCCTTAAAACCCACCTTAAAATGATTTAAACTTCTACAGTCAATTTCTACAGCAAAGCATCAGATGTAGATTCATAATATGTTCGTTTAAAATCTCTATTTCCCAAAACTCATGTAAATAAAACGTTTTGTCAATTCAAACACCGCAGTCTTTGTTTACCAACAAACTACATTTTACTCACCGGAATCTGCATTCCAACTAGAACCTCGCGGGGACGCGCGGCAGCTGGGCGCGCTCGCGGATTAACGTAATCCAATAAATGAGCGGCACTCACTCACTCGAGGCCGGTGTGGAGGGCGGCAAGCGCGCGCAGAGCTGAGCTGCTGAGGTAAAAGTTTACATCTGACGACAAATGTACACCAGAGTTTATAAAGTTAAACAATGATTATGATTAAAATGTGAAAGATAATACTTTACTGAGGTGTTTAATTTCTGACGTGTAATCTAATTAGCGCAGAAATATCACTAGATATAAAAACGGTATCTTTGATATTCAACAAGGACACGCAAAATAAATAAGGACACAATGTTTACATTTTAGAATAATTCAACTTTAATGACGTTTCTTGCAGTTTTGCACATTGCATTGCAAGCAGTTTGAGGGTTAAACATATTAGCATGAAGATTTAAGGAAATACACGGTATGAGGTGACTGTTAGTATAATAATCTATAGGATTGGAATTGTAACGTTGTACGCCTATTCATCGCAACCTTACTTAAGCAATTTTGTGCATGTTTGCCATCAATAAGTAAGGTACAAACAAACCACAGCTAGCCGTGCATTAAAGGGTTTTAAGAACAACCCGACGCAAAGCGCATTAAAATACTTTCATGCATGGCAAGCTGTGGTTTATCCCGCTTATAGTAATTTGCCAAGTTAAAGATGTTATTGATGTTTGTAGTGTAATTTTGGACCACACAGGTGAAAATGCCAGTAATTTATGTCAGTTAATTTCAGATGTAATCAAACTGACCGGAACTACCCGTGCATTAAACGGTTTTAATGCACACCTTTCAGCCAATCAGAATCAAGTATTCAAACAGACCACGCTGTGAATAAAAAACTATTATTGGTCAACTTGTCTAGAGTACTTTACACACTATGGCAGTACTGGCTTCATTAATCTTGTGTCAGAGTCCAGATGACTGAATGCCCGCTTCAACCAAAGTCCTTATTACACTTGGCAGCGTGTAACATATAGTCGAGATGTTGTTGTGTTTCTCTCTCTGAACACAGACTGTCCTTTACGTTCATTAAGAATGGATGCAGAGTTTCTCTCGAACATGTCGAGGTCCATGTGCAGGGCTTCGGCCATCTCTGCTTTTGTTACGGACACAAACTGGCAGTCGCTGGCCAGACTCTTCAAACCACCAGCAGACAGAGTCTGAAACACAGAAAAACACTTGAATCCCTTGACAAATAATGGAAATGTCTCCTACTGTTTGTCTCTAACAGACGTGTCACCTCTAGAATGAGGAATTCAGCTGCACTGACAGGACCATACTGGGTTGATGCACTGATGCATGATGGGAGGTGAAGTTCACATCTGACGAACCAAGACAGAGCTTCATCATCATAATCAATAGAGGCGTTCAGTATGACTTAAGCTTAAGTCAAGGTGTAAATAATATTGTAGTTTTATTCAAATTAGGTTTTTAAATAACAATTTTGTTATGTCCATCATTATGTTCCATCGCTCTCACCTCCGTCTGCTCTTGTTATTGTTTGTGTTGTTGTTATTAAAGTTAGCGTGGTAAGTCAGGTATGAGGCTGAGCCGGGCGAGGCTTCGGTCTCCTCTGCTCTGCTGTCTGCGATCTGTAGGGGGCGCTGGCTGGTCACCTGGGTGGGCATGGTTGTTCCTCTCTCCATAGAGAATGGATTCACATGGTTACCAAACAGGCCACCTGCTCTCTGAACGCACAATGTGAGACATATAAGAGAGGGTAAAGCTGGTTGTACATTTAACAAAGTTCTTTCTCCACCCACCCTGTAGATCCCCTCCTCTGCGGCTTCATCCATGGCTCGGTCCATTTCCTCATCATTGAGAAGATCTCCAGAGATCGCCCGCTGCAGTTCAGGAGCGACTTCTTCCTCGATGCTCCTCAGACCCGCCTGAAAACAACAAATACATCATAACTGCCGTATCGCGCTGTTAGACGCGGTAAGAGACGGAGAGAGACGTGTCACCTGTATCTCCGTGGTGTTTTTGTTCTTCTTATTCGGCTGGTATCCGTAATATTCCTCCTGTCGCTTCATGAACTTCCTGAGATGGTCCTGGATCAGGAACGTGGCGTAAAACTTTCCCACTGTGACCTCATCATCTACAACAAAGAGACATTGATGATACCAATGGCCGTATTCCTACTTGCTAATGACTTTATTGGCATGATCGCTGACCTCCGATCGGTGGAATGACCTGATCAAGCAGTTTCATACTGGTACGCTTCCAGATCTTCTTGATAATTGCTCGCAGCTCCTCATTGGCCTGCTCAAAGTTACCTTCGGTTTTAATTTTCAGCGCCGTGCGCACCAGAGAAAATAGAGTGGCATTAAACGTTACTGTTCCGTCGCTGTTTAGCGGCATGTTCATGGAAATGAGTCTCTGGAAACAAACGTGTTGAAAAAGATTAGTGATGGGAATAAATCCATTTGTTTGTATTTTTTATGATATAATTTGTCTCACCTTGCAGGCGACTCGATGAGGGCAGAACTTTCCGAACCCAAGAGGCGGCTGGATTCTCCTCAGCAACGTCACAACATCCAGATGTTTAATGCGCCCCCTTCAGAACAAACATCACGGTATGTGATTCAGCTTGTATTGCTTTTGTTATTGCAAAATAATTCACTCAGCATTTCACGATTCTAATCTCACAATATGGTAAATTTGTACAAAATGAGTTGAGACAAATTAGAAATGAATGAGTGCCCTTGTATTATTTTTCAAATGCACCACATTTCTTCGTCAAATAAAAATATATTTTATGTCAAATTACAAAACCAAACTGCAATTTTGAAACAAATTACAAAACTACAAAAATGTATAATACAAAAGTTTATTTAATATAAAAAAATAAGACTGTCTTTGCTTTTCTTGGATTTTTAACATTTTACTTTAACAAATATCAGCTTTAATATCACGTTTAAGTTTGCAGTAAACACAGCGTCCCCTGCTGTTCAAAACATGTATTGCGATTCAGTTCACATCTTAACCGGCTTTGTTTTGTCACATATTATAATCGATTTCCAACCGGCTCATGGTGAAAAATAGTTACTTTTAGTGATAGGGTAAGAATCGCAATGCGCTACGATCACGATACTTAAACCACAATATGATTTGATTGCTATTAAAAAAGATTTGCGACATGCTTAGTACTGCGATATCATATTGCTATAAATTATATTTTTTCAAGTGCGAATTCATTGTTTCATTAATTTATTGCGAGTTCAAGGTTTTAAGGTCTGAAAAATTATTGTAATGTTAGACTGTCAAAAAGGTTTTAAGTTAAAATTGTTAGCTTCTACTATGTAAAGGAAACACAGTTGTAAAAAAGCACATTATTTGTTTATTTCACTTTTGTTCAAATAAGCAGTACTTTAGAAATAAAAGTGCACAATACACTACTTAACAATAAATTAAACATAAAAATCATGCGATTAATGCGAATCTAAATTTTAAACTACTCCAGCAGTAGTTTTAATACAAATAGGTTTACCACTATAATAATATGAAGGATCACGCACATTTTGTACAAGCCTCTCTTTTACAATATAACAGAAATCATAGGCTTGATGACTTACGTGGCCTCTGGGTCGTATTCAGCCCAGATCTTCTTAAACTCGTCCAAATGATGCGGCCCCAGAATCGACCAATCACGGGTCAGATAATCAAAGTTGTCCATGATCACAGCCACAAACAGGTTGATGATCTAGGAAAGAGCAAAATTAGTTATATGCTCAAGCGAAAGAAGAAATGAAAGAGGAGATACCTACCAGGAACGCACACAGCATGTAAAAACTCATGAAGTACAAAACGGCGAATCCAGAGCCGCAGGTGTACTCCTCTCCAGGCAGGTAATCAGACTTCGGGTCACAGCGCTGACCGTACAGACAGCCCAACATAATCTCTTGCCACTCTTCACCTGTTGTGCTCCTGGAAACACATGTATCTCTTCATAAACATACTCGGACACACGCAGACGCTGCGGTCACATTGTGTTTTGGCAGCAGAGCATTCACACCTGCGTCTGACCTGAACAACAGCAGCACAGCCTGAGGAAACGTCTGGAAGTTGCTGTTGCGGTTGATCACGCTTCCGTCTATTAGTGCAATTTTTCCAAACACCTGAGGGAAAACACACACAACATCCAATTGGTATACGCTGATACACACATAAGTCAGTGTATGCGATTTACCTGCATGCCAATGACGGCGTAGATGAAGAACAACATGACGATGAGGAGCGCCACGTACGGCAAAGCCTGAAAAACAACATTTCAGTTGCTGTCGTCAGCAAAAACCAGTGATGTCACAACACTGCTCTCTACGTTTACTGTAACATCATAATGATGCAGTGGACCGTCAGACCTGAAATGATTTGATGAAGGTCCACAGCAGATTCCTAATCCCCTCGAAACGATTCAGCAGCTTCACTAGACGCATGACGCGGAAGAGTCTGAACAATGTGATGGACACGCTCATGTTCTCAGAGTCCTGAAGAGCAAACAGATGAACAAGTGAAACCTTAAGATAACACCGACACAAATTATCTTATGTAGAACAAACACGATGAATCTAAAACTTACGGCTATGACCTGCATGGGGTTTACTTCCTGAAAAGAGAGAGAATGAATGAATGATTTGTTGTTGTTGTTGAATGGCGATGGCATATAACGTTCACAGAAATGTTTGTGGATATTTACAGAGCATCCAGTGAGACAGTACAATCCACCCTGAGCCGCAAGAGCTGCCTGGGAAAGAGAAACAACCAAAGTCGGACACTGCCAAGAACTACAAGGGATTCAAATGCTATAATAATGTGGAATCAAGCATCTGACATGGGGAATGTGAATTCATTGCTGGTTTTATAACAGACACAAAAAGCTCATTTCACTGGAAACGTACATCAATTTCACTTAGCATGACATCAACAATGCTGCCAACCACGATTACGAAATCAAAGACGTTCCAGGGGTCGCCGAAATAACCCTGTCAGAGAGAGAAACAAAACACTCAAGCTGCATCCCAATTCCAGTTCACAGGAATCACATTGTCATCTAGGCAACAATGGCCACTTTCATTTCGTGTGAGTATGTCCCAATCCATACATAGTTTTGGAACGCATTAAATGTAAATACTTTTCCATAACAAAAACAGTAAGGTTATAGTATAAGTAGGCTAATTGGGACGCAGCATCAGTTTCTTCAACTATTAGTATTTATTAGTAGTAATTATCTTGTGTTTTAGAAAGCAATCTGAATAAACTTAAGCTCACCTTAGCTTTGAAGGCACCAACTTTGAGGATCATCTCTACTGTAAACAGGACAGTGAAGATGACGTTCAGCATGTCGGACAAATGAGTGATGTGATCCGACTGATTACAGTGCTGAGGGAAAGAAAAAAAAACACGGTTAAACACATTCAGCACACTTCGATTTTACAACATTTGTCATCATTGATCCTCACCTGCATCCCCAGACACATGGTGTTAAGCATGATGAGGAGAAACATCAGGTACTCAAAGTAACACGACGTCACGATGTACCACACCTGGTACTGATACGGGTTCTTTGGGATGTAGCATCTCAAAGGTCGGGCCTTCAGGGCATACTGGACGCACTGACGCTAAAACAAACACACACACACACACACATACATACATATGCATTCATGTACAGTGTATGTGTTATGGTCTGGAGTCTTTATACATCATGTGTCTGGTGTTTGGTACCTGATTTTTGTCCAGCTCACAGTTTTTATACTCCTGCTCTCCCTGTTCCTGAAACGTGACGATAACAAAACCCACAAAGATGTTCATCATGAAGAAGGCAATGAGGATGAGGTAGACGATGAAAAAGATGGAAATCTCAACGCGGTTGTTGTAAACAGGGCCGACATCCTCCAGATTTGAATCGATGGCTTTATACAATAACCTGTACAGGCATTTTTACATAAAATTATTTATTCATGATTCATCTGTGACGACATGAGGGTATTTTCAAATTTTGGTGAACCGTCTTTGTAGACATACTTTGGCCAGCCTTCGAATGTTGAGACGGTGAAGAGCGCCAGCATGCCGTTCAGAATGTTATCAAAGTTCAAGTCGCTGTTGATCCACTCACGCTTACTGAGAACCATGTCATGAAGAGCATTCTCTTGATGTTTTATGAATGTTCCTCTGAAAGAATCACAGACAGCGAAAATCGTTGACATTTCATTAAAACTCTTAAAGTAGGAAGAGCGAACGTTCAACCGTACTTGCATTCTGGCTCTGTCATTTTCAGCGGATCTGTGCAAGCGTAAAGTTTCCCCTTAAAAAGACACAAACATCACGAGAAATCATCAATTTCTCCAAATATTTACCTCATTTCTAATATGGAAATGTAAGATTTGAACCTTGAAAAGCTGAACTCCAATGCAGGCAAACATGAAATCCAGGAGCATTGTGACTAAAACGATGTTGCCGATGGTCTTGATGGCCACAAACACACACTGGACAACATGCTAATAGATGACAAAGACAGACTGAGAAACACTGTTCTCACGGTAAATCTGAAAAAGAAAACGTTGAGATAACTCACCTTAAGACCTTTAGCTCTGTTTATGGCTCTTAAAGGTCTCAGTACTCTCAGGACTCTGAGGATCTTAACTACTGAGATGGCACTCGACCTGTAGAGAGACATGAGGACTGACACTTTACAAAACCACGTTTGAGATCCATCTTCTAACAAAAAAGAAAAGGCATCCCGGTTGAAAAAACTGCATTTGCTGGTTAGGAATGTTAACCAGCAAATATCCAGCTTAAACAGCACAAACCAGCTATCGTGCTTCAAGACCTGGCTAACCGGCATATGCATGTTTTTTCAACAGGATGTCCATTCAATGCTATAATGTTAAATCTAAATGCTTAATGATTAAAGACTTTTGCTAAAGACTCTTGACGTATAAAGTCAATTCCATGGCAAATGGTTTGATATTTTGTTATCTAATGTAATCTTGGAATGTAAAATTGGACTCAAATCTCACTCCATTCCCATGGACAGCAGGGAAACCCCCACAACGATCAGGTCTAATATGTTGAAGGAGTTTCGGCAGAAGGAGCCCTTGTGTAAGAATGCGCCGTATGTGGTCATCTACAGTGAACAGAGGAACAGATCAAACCACAGGAAATACACCTCAAAACACAAGAAATCCGCCGATCAGAACTCTGTGCTCACCTTCAGCACGATCTCTGCCGTGAACACCGAAGTGAAGACGATATCAGCGTACGCCAGAACCTGCAGCACCCGAGAGGTTAAAGGTTACGTCAGGTGCACATGGGATGGGTATGGATCTCTTACCTGGTTCTTGAAGGACATGGGGTCGATGGGGTCCTCAGCAGCCAATGAGATGCTGCTGAGCAGGATGAAGAGGAGGATGATGTTGGTGAAGGTCGTGGCGTTGATGATGCGATGGGAGAGTTTGCGGACCCTGAGCGGAGAGTCAGAAATAAACAGATAATGAACCAGAAACCCAAAATGATTTGTTTTATGTGACAGAATGGCAGGTGAGATTGTACTTATTCTGCGGGCCGAAGATAAAGAAGGAACTGGCCTCCGGCATGGGCACAACCGTCTCCTTCAGCTGTAGGTCTGCCATTGGACGAGGCCGGGGACTGGTGGGAATCTCTGGCTCCTCCTCTTCATCATCACCTAGGCAATGAGTGAGTGTCATGCAGAAGTATGGGAAAAGTTTGCACATTTTCAAAGGTCGATGTTCTTGTGTGAACGCATCTGAAAATGGCGTTCACCTCACCTGGAAAATCAGCCGGTGGAAACGGATCTTTAATCTCGTTTACATTGGATTCAAATTCGTCCACTCTGAGCTGCAAAAAAACAGTGAAATGTAAAAAAATCTGAAGGTTGTTTTTTTTCGATCTGTGTGTATTTCTGGCTTTTGACGTGTTACTTTAGCTGTAGTGGGAATTCCTTCGATTTTGGCTCTCTGCTCAGCCAGTTTCTTTGCCAAAAGTGCTTTTTCCTCCTCACCCTTATCAGGAAGATTTTCCCTGCACAAACAAACCAAAAACACCGGAAGTGTTCACTTAAAGAGTTTTGCTGGAGATTAAACTGCTTTTCTATGTTCCTTGATCTCACCTGAGAAGTTTTTTCTGTCTCTTCTCTTCTGCCTTCTCTTTCTGGGCAGAGGTCAAACTCTCGGCCTCTGCCAGGTTATCCACAGCAATGGCCAAGAACACGTTCAAGAGGATATCTGAGGTTCATTACTCAAGAAAAACACAGAATTCGTGCTGAAGAAACATTTCTGATTCTGCATGAACGGATACAGTTTCCACAGATGAACAGGATGATGAAGTAAATGCTGACTAGTATTCCAGGCACGGCCGGACCTCCGTGAGCCATGATTCCATCATACATGACAGAATTCCAGTCCTCACCCGTCAGGATCTGAAACACAGATTTGTTAGGAGGAATCTGATGTGAGCTAAACAGCTCAATGTTCACAACACGAATCACCTGGAAAACCGTGATGAGCGCTTGAGGGAAATCGTCAAAGTTGCTGCGTCGCACTTTGTCGTCTGGAAAATTGAATTTTCCGCCAAACACCTGCATGCCGAGCAGAGCGAAGATGACAATGAAGAGGAAGAGCAGAAGGAGGAGAGAGGCGATGGAACGCACTGAGTTTAAGAGCGATGCCACTAGATTACTGAGGGTCGTCCAGTGCCTAAAACACAAATACACTCAGGAGGCAGATCCTTCAAAGTTCACGAGACTTCATTTGGGTTTCGGTGTGAACGAAGCACCTGGTGACTTTGATGAGACGCAGCAGTCGTATGCATCGCAGTATGGAGATCCCCATGACGGACATGATGTCCATGCGTACCAGAATGAGCTCCAGGACTCCTACAGACACCACAAAGCAGTCGAAACGGTTAAACAGAGACATGAAGTAAGATGGCAGTCCCATGGCGTACATCTTCAGAAACATCTCCACCGCGAACAGAGACAGCAGCACTTTATTGGTGTTGTCTGTGGAAGCAAAACAATCTGTTATGCTACGTAAAACAGCGGCTTGTTGGACATGCAAGAATGATGTCGACAGAACAGAACCTTGGAAGTTAGTGAGGGATTGTGACTGCTGATGGTGTTCAGTGGCAATGGCCAAAGTGTTGAAGAACACCAGCAATATCACCAGCCAATAGAAAAGTCTGGACTTCACCCAGACGCGACACTTCCTCCTGAAAAAACGGTTCCAGCGACGTGCATGTCGACTGAAATACACAGAAACCCAAGGCAATGAAATAAAAATCGAATCCTGTTGGGAATATTCTCATTGGTTTTCAGCAGTACTCACACGTAATACATGAGTTTGTTCAGTCCGTCCAACTCATAAAGGCTTTCTGTTTCCGATCCGTCCTTCTGCAGTGGAAGAAGACCTGTCAAACACACCTAGGTCAGTCTCGGACCATTCAAGCCCAATACGAGTGTTGACCCGTGAAAACTGTGTGTTGAGCACCTTGGCCCTCCTGGTCATTGTCCATGACTTCTGCCTGCGTGATCCAATCCATATATCCCTTCAGATCCTCATCCAACTGTTGCGTCTCTCGTAACTGCTGATACTCTCCGCTCCGAGAACTCTTTTCTCGCTCTTTAGTGAACTCGCTAGAGAGACAAACAGGGGGAAAGGTCTAGTACGGCCAGCACATAACAAGTCGGAGGTTTGGCTGCTCATTCAAGTTTTCACAATATCAAGTCATCATAATACCAAAATAATGCAAAAGTATGTAGAATATGTATTTGTCTTTAACACCATATTATAAAATAAAAAACAATACAGTAACGTAACAATCCTCACAAGAATATTAAAATAGCATCAAATAGCAAATATAATTGGTTATTTTTATAATCTACAATCTCTTACATTTTAAACTGAGGATGTGAAGATGATGTCGTCTTGCTGTGTAGATGCAGCTAATGTGGAATGTGTAAATACAAATCTGATCCAACTCAAATGATGACAAAATATCATTCGAATTTAACAGTGAGCGCAGATGGAGGACGGTGGATGTAAAGTTCAGATTGCAGATCATCCTTGTTTTATAAGGTTTTACAATAATTACGGTTTTCTGACATAATTGCGATGAGATGATTATTTTATATTTGTGACCGCCCTACATTAGGAACAGTATCCACAACTTTAATTGGTAAAGCGTTGTTAGAAGCTGTCAATTTAATTTTATATAGCAGATTTTGTGACAGAAACATCTGCAGACAGACTGACCCGCACAGAACCCCCAGAACCAGATTGAGGATGAAGAACGAACCCAACAGAATCAAGGTGACGAAATACAGCCATGGCCACTCCATTCCGATCGCATCGTTCACCTGAGAAAACAAGACCTGCCATCAGACATCATTCAAACATCTGTGAGGGTCAAGATGAGATTTACTGACCCAATACAGAACATCTGTCCAGCCCTGTGTGGTGATACACTGATACACAGTGAGCATAGAGAAACCCAGATTATCAAAATGTGTGATGCCGTTATTGGGCCCGGGCCATCCCCCAAGACACTCGCTTCCGTTCAGAGTACAGCGCCGTCCGTTACCAGCCTGAGCGCACGGAGACGCCTTCTCATTCTCTACCGTCGCGATGATATCTGTTACAGAACAAATACAATATTACATTAAATTTGAATTAAAAAATGCACTTTGAAATGGTTTATTTAGTTAGTTATGTGCTTCATCTGTTTGTAGATGACACTTGCTCAGTCTTTTTTGAGGCTTATCTAACATGAGTGCATTTACCCGTCTCACCTGTGCCAACATAATAACACGTTTTATGCATTTTGCATTTAAACAGCTCCAGGCCGATGATGGCGTAGATGGTGACCATGAAGAACACCAGCAGGGAGATGTGAAACAGAGGCAACATGGACTTGAGAACGGAGCTCATCACCACCTGCAGGCCTGGAGGAGTCATTACACTTTAATGAGCTAACACACGAGAGAGATATGAGAGAGATGAGCAGATACAGGTGATGGTGACTCACTGGGGACCCCGGAGACGAGCCGCAGGGGCCGCAGGACTCGAAACGCTCTGAGAGCCTTCATATCGAACCCTCCCTTCTGTTCCACTGGAGCCTCCACACCGCTGATGTTATTGATGAAGTCCACCACTATAGTGAACAACCTGAGCGAGATCACAACAACACACAAGTATGTGAACACGTGTCATGCTAAGCATTCATAATATTATAGTAATATAGGAAGTGTGTGTGTGTGTGTGTGTGTTTATTTTACCCCATAGTCACAATGACAAAGTCTAATATATTCCAGCAGTTCCGTAAATATGCATCGGCGTGAAAGAGAAGTCCATACGCCACGATCTTCAGGAAACATTCCGTAGTGAATATGATGAGGAAAATGTACTCCAGACTCTCCTGCGAACACACACAAAACATTGAGATGAATGAAGCTGTCAGCACAACAACACTCACGTAGGTATTTGCGTCTGTGGTGCTTTTCTCGTTTTGTTTTGACTTTGAATATCTGTCTCAGCATGTCTCAGTACATTCTGGCAGATATCCACACTGACACGTTCAGAGTTTTGTGGGAATGCGGTGAAGAGATGCGACGGACTCTTGGTCTCCTCTGGTTTCAGAAAAGGCATTCAGAAAATGATTCTTAAACAGTCACTGAGAACTTTATAGTCAGCATGGCACCTACTATTAGTGTTTTTTTAAACAGACAGACAGATATAGAGTTCTTTACTACTTAATATTTTTATTGCAAGCCTTCTTACAAAGATCCAATACTCTGCTGTAGATTACACTACTAACAAACTGAAATATTATATTATAAACCACCACATCCTTTAAATCATACCACAGTGATAAAAGCGTCCTGGTTACGGTTAGCGTGTGGCTAATTTTGAAACCACCACACATTCAAGCCGAACGCCTTACGTTTGAATCACCTGTTTCCTTCAGTCACTTGTGTCAAGGTCACAGCACACAAACACACTTACAGGGGTTTAGTGGAATGAATACCAGCATCAATCATTCTGCTTAGAGGCTTTAAAATGTCAGAGCTCTTTAAACAGGGTCTTTAATGGGAACAAAATCTTGGGTTCAACATTTGCCATTGAGAAGTCTGTTTTATTTGGTCTATATGCTGAGTCTAAGAGTGTAAAGTATGTAAGGGTACTAAAATTTAAAGACTGAGGTTCAATTTCATGAAGGGAGGGCCTATGGAGTGATGTGTATGAGGGCAAAGACAACGGATTAAAGTGATAGTTCACTCAAAACTTTAAATGATATCATACTGTAATGGCAGAGAGTATAGATTGTGATTTATATTATTAGATTAGATGATTAGATTAGATTCAACTTTATTGTCATTACACATATACAAGGACAGTGTAAGGAAATGTAGTTTAGGTCTAACCAGAAGTGCAATTAGCAAGTGGAGGATATACAGTTAGAACAAAAATGTTACAGTTAGAACATTATGTAAGAGCAGCGACTATAGATTGTGATTTATATTATGTAAGGGCAGCGACTATAGATTGTGATTTATATTATGTAAGGGCAGCGACTATAGATTGTGATTTATATTATGTAAGGGCAGCGACTATAGATTGTGATTTATATTATGTAAGGGCAGCGACTATAGATTGTGATTTATATTATGTAAGGGCAGCGACTATAGATTGTGATTTATATTATGTAAGGGCAGCGACTATAGATTGTGATTTATATTATGTAAGGGCAGAGACTTTAGATTGTGATACATATAAGGGCAGCGACTATAGATTGTGATTTATATTATGTAAGGGCAGCGACTATAGATTGTGATTTATATTATGTAAGGGCAGAGACTTTAGATTGTGATACATATAAGGGCAGCGACTATAGATTGTGATTCATATAAGGGCAGATACTCTAGATTGGGATTTATATTATGTAAGGGCAGCGACTATAGATTGTGATTTATATTATGTAAGGGCAGAGACTTTAGATTGTGATACATATAAGGGCAGTGACTATAGATTGTGATTTATATTATGTAAGGGCAGAGACTTTAGATTGTGATACATATAAGGGCAGCGACTATAGATTGTGATTCATATAAGGGCAGATACTCTAGATTGGGATTTATATTATGTAAGGGCAGAGACTTTAGATTGTGATTCATATAAGGGCAGTGACTATAGATTGTGATTTATATTATGTAAGGGCAGAGACTTTAGATTGTGATACATATAAGGGCAGCGACTATAGATTGTGATTCATATAAGGGCAGCGACTATAGATTGTGATTTATATTATGTAAGGGCAGCGACTATAGATTGTGATTCATATAAGGGCAGATACTCCAGATTGTGATTTATATTATGTAAGGGCAGCGACTATAGATTGTGTGTTATATTATGTAAGGACAGATACTCCAGATTGTGATTTATATTATGTAAGGGTAGAGACTATAGATTGTGATTCATATAAGGCCAGATACTCTAGATCGAGATTCATATAAGGTTCTGTCGTGAACAGTGAGGGAACAAGGACAGAGGACCCAAGCGCAGACAGCTGGTAATGGGTTAACAAAGGACATTTAATAATAAATACAAAACAAAAACCCACAAGGGCTCGACTCGACTCGACTAGACTAGATTTACGTAACAATACAGGACAAGGCGGGTGACAAGGATAACATCACACAATGATCCAGCACAAGACCGAAGACACATGGGGCATTAAATAAGGAAACAAATCAAGAGGGACACTAATGAAGAGACGAGAGGGCGAGAACAGAGACGAGACCGGAGAGAGTGTATGGCAAGCCATAAGGACAATAATTGCCTCTCTCCATATTAAGCATGAGGTTCTGTCATGATCCTGCCACTAGACCAAGAGAAACATGACATGATGCGGCAGAATCATGACAGGTTCATAAATTTATGTTGTGTTGAACGTGAGACTCTCACCAGGTTACTGTTGGTGTTGTTTGTATCTTCTTCAGGCATCGGCAGGAAAACAGCCAGAGCTACACAGTTTGCAAAGATGGTGAGGAGGATGATGATTTCAAACGGTCTGACACACACACCTTTAGGGAAAAATCACGGATTTGAGGAGAGTACTGACATTACATCAGTAGATTCTCTCTTTAAGTGTGAAGGCAGAGAAAGTGTTTCTGTAGTGTATGTCTGCATTGTCACTGTGCTGACATTCACTGAGCTTAACATGTCTGTATTTAGCGAGCAGGCTAATAGAACAGCTGTTCTCTCTCTTAGAATATCAGAGCGTTGGGCTTAAACACCGACACACACAAACAACACATAATTGAGCTCTTACTGGACTTTATTCCATCATTTAGTTGATAGAAATACTGACCGCTGAGTTTTATTTTGAACTTTTATGAATACTTTCACTGTCCACATGATAGATCATGACTATACCAGTCATTTATTAACCAATCATTTTTCATTTAGAAACTGAGAACAATTTTGTCTTTTAACAATTGCTTTTGGTCTCTTTTTAATTTAAGTTCAATCACAATAATGTTGAAAACTGTCTCTGAGACACTTTAAAGCTGCAGTTGACACTATCGTCTGCTTGAAATATAAAACTCCATATACAAGGTTGAAAAACCTGACATTCCAGCGAAATGCAAACCAAAATCTCCATTTATGAATCAGTGTTATAAGGCTTCTGTTTTAAACCATGTTAAGATAAGGACAGTTTAAACACTGATTGTTTATTTGCTGCTTTTTGTTTATTTGCAACAGAAACAAGTTACATATTGCATTTTTAATAACTTACAATTCGGTAAATTATTTGCTAACCCACTTACTGTTTAAACTGTGTAAAATCATAATTTAGTTTGAAAACACATTTCAGAGGTGTTAAAGGATACTTCCACTCAACGATGCTGATACAGGCCTTGCGGAAAGGGTTCTTCAGCGTGAGGAAGAGGAGGGATCGAGCAGGTCGCGGGTTACCGCCCGTGGCCTGGAGTTTCTTCAGTTTTTCTCTCTGTTTTCTCTTGAGAGTCTCCTCATCCATGATGAAGGAGGTCATGGTTGCATCGCCGCCTCCCTCCATGATCAGATCAGAACAGGAATTCTGGAGATCAAGTATTCAGTTGTAAAGTTTTAGAATTCTGTAATTTTTCCAATGTCCTTTCTGTGGGGATCTCAGGACTCTATAATTAACGTTTTAACACCATTGGCTTCCCCGTCTATAAGTCACCGAGTACACTTCTCTCGCTCTCCGTTAGCAGTGCAGCTGACTTCAAATATAAATATAGACAATGCATGTCACTCAGTTGAACTGTGTGTGTGTGTTAGAGGACAACAGAGTAGCACACGGTCATATTCACGTAGACATAAAGGGACAAAGAGACATGATACAACACGGGCATAACTTGGAACGATCCCATTGGCTTACTGTATTTGGAGAATGTGACATCACCGTGCTGGCAAACCAATAAGTTGCCAGATGAGATCAAAGATAAATCACGCTGTGATCTTTGGTTTCACCTTACAGCCTTCTCTCGTTGACTCCATTCTTATTGAGTCTCCGATCAAATCAAAGACGTGTCCAAATAAGAAATTATATTTTGCATAACAGACATTAAGCATAAGCATCGGGAAGGTTGTCATGAAAGTGTCACGATGACACAAAATCAACTTTGCACATTATGCACAAGACAATTTCTATTGTGCTCCTGTGTTTGTGTTTGACTGGAAATGACCTTGACTTGTTTTCCTTGTTAATCCTGAAAAAAGATTTACAAAACGAATAACAGTTCAACTTCAAGTATAATTTATTTTTATTTGAATTAAGAGAGGGTACAAAAGCACAGTTCACACGAGCACAGAGAGTTCAAGAGCAGAATCGGGGTGTAGTGTTGATTTCAGGGCTTTTTTGGGCGTAGTGACCCTTTTGCCCTCTGAACGTCTCGAACTCCCAGCCGACTCCTCTGAGGAGGTGTCAGAGAAAGAAAGAGGTGATGCCGCTCCCACGTTCTCCTCTACTCTCTCTGGTTTCTCCACCAAACCCTGTAGGTACTTGATATAGCGGATGGCCGCCCGCAGAGTTTCCACTTTGCTCAGACGTTTGTCAGCGCTTCCGTTCGGCAGGTGATCTCGGAGTTTGGTGTATCCCTGGTTGACGCACTTCACACGCTGACGCTCCCTCTCGTTCCGCTTCTGGATGAAGGCGGGCTCAAACGGACATTCGTACACACCCAGGCCAGCGTGGAACGGCGGCAGGTATGATAGCAGCGTGGCCCCGCTGCAGTACGAGGCGTCGTAAACTCCCTGCTCCACGCGGGACGGGTACAAGAACAGAGGAAGAGAGCGACCCAGCGGTTCAGGGTGAAGATGAGGGTGCTTGTCATTCCCTCCGTATCCAGCAGAGGGCGAAATGCCACGATGTACGCCGGTCCTGCTGAGATGCCAATGCTTGTCTGGTGTATCCATATTGAGGCGAGATGGGATATCAAAGGCCAAGAGCTGGAGCCCAAAGACAAGCCCTGGGAAGTTTATCTAAGGCCGCATGTATTCACACGGATTAAACTGTGTTTCCTGAGGCGAGGAAGCACCATCGTCCTCCTCATTTAAATCCCCGGAGTTTGGAAAACCTCTTCCGCTTCTCTTTGATAGCCTGTGAAGGATTTTGAGAAAGAGACAGACTTGGTTTAGAGTCAGAGACTTCAAACACACTTCAGATTAACATAATAACCATTTAGACTGAGGTTCAAACGCGCCGGATAAACTCGTGGACGGTCCTAACAATTAACACGGATCGGCAATGAATTCACCAAACAGACAAAAAACCTCACAAGTGCAAATTAGGATCTCAGATTTTGATGTGTTCAATACATGATTCATAAAAAATGTAAAGTCAAACATTTGTGACTTTCGTCTTAAAAAAACGAAGGAAGATAATAAAACTCCCGTGTCAGGATATTATTAAGCAATTTAATTTTAATTTATGAACATATCCGCGCTTGTTTGAGTATAAAGCTTGAGGGCAAATGTTAAAATGATGTCTAATGTCTCTCTCTCGTCATTCTCTGTGGAATTCCCCTCATCTGTTAAGGGCTTTAAAATTGTTTTTAGTTTTTGAGGTCTTTGGTCTTCAAAATAAAGCAGTATATAGATTCTTTTGTGTAAAAGGCATGTGGGACTGTTGTCGACATTGGGCACAACGGCAAAAGTGCTCAATAATGTTACGTGGAAGATAACATATCACTAAAAAAATGTTTTATTCTAAATATTTGTTTAGAAATTAATAAATATAAATCGCTGATAGAAGAGCGCTGAAGAATATTTATTTAAATATAATTTTAACGTCTATAAATCCCCCTTAATTTCTGTAAGATGTCTGCTAAAGATCTGAAAAACATCCGCTGTAAAATAAACATCTGCTAAACATCTAAGAAAAAGCAGTTTTACATCCATTCTAAATCATAAACATCTTACAGACGTCTTCTAGAGGTCTATATGACATCTGACAGCAGAGACACATCACAGATGAGCATACAATGTTTTTCAGATGTACAGTATGTGTGTTGTCAGGGCTCTTTCCCTTTAGTTTACTGTTCACTGTATAAAAACATTTCTCTTAGCAGAGCAAAACAAATAAACTGCTTTACATGAAACATCCGGACGGTTCTTACCCGAGAGAGATGAAGATGAGCAGATGAAGATCTCCTGACACACAGTGATGTTACAGGTGAGCTCTTACACCTTTACCTGCAGACCCGTAGCTCCGCCCCTCTGACCAGTGTGTGTGTGTTTATACTCTTACATGAAGATTTCAAAGGCAGGATGAGACTCAGGAAGAGATGGATTTTTGTTTGGTGTCAGAGTCTGAAATTACAGCAGGGTGCAGACAGCTGCAAACCATTGTTTACTGATCTCAGATCTGTCAGTCCAACACCAAAACACACAGCATAGAGAGACACAGAACTTGATGTTGAAGAAATGCATTGCTTCTGGATATACAGACAGGAATCATTCAGCGTGTTGATGTTAGAGGTAAGATAAGCTGCGGGGTAACAGAGCGCTGTCATCATTGTCTGGATGTCCCGTTCAAAACACGCCTGATGGGAAACCGATTTTATTCAATGACGACCAGATTACTTAATAAAGCACATAGACACATGATGAGTTTGAGAATACTTTGAAGAAGCATCACGTTTAAAGATCTCTCAGCAGTGGCGGATATGAACACACACACACACACACACATCGCCCTGAGCGTTAACCTCTCAACATCTCACACACACTCGCTTTCCTCCGTCTGTCAGAAATGATCGGACGTGATTGTATCATAACATCATGTCGGAGGTGAATTTCCACAGGTGAGATTGTGTCCAGGTGTGCTCTCGTGAAAACCTGATGACAGTAACACTTTAACCCGTGTGTGTGTGTGAAGTGTTTATAGTGGACTGTACATTAGATGTCCCTGACAGACTAAAATACTTTATTCTGCATACAGCTGGGTTGTAAAAGTATGCACTTGTAAATATTTTAAAATATAAAAATACTTGTAACTATTTAAAATACTACATTGTTACTAACTTTGTTACATTCCATACTTAACTGTGTGGCATTCATTTATATAATTTTTCCTTTTTTTAACGAATGTCAAACAAACATCATCATCATCAATCACTTCAATATAGGTATTTTATTCCAATATTCTATGTTTTTGTTTATTTATATAAGACAGTAAATTGTGTTTCATTGTTTATTATCCTCAATTTACTATATTGTCAAATATTGCACATTTATACAAAATGTTGAAGGATGTGTATTGTTAATACTATCATGCTATTTGAATCCAGTATAATGTGCCTGACTATAGTCTGTGTTGGCTCACTGCTGTTATCTGTACTGTGGATGGTTTGATGCCGACAGGTGGCGCTCAAGCTGAAAACACATCAGCAGGATGTGGACAGACTCACAGAAAGACTTGAGAGGAGAAATAAAGGTGCAGATGTGATGATGGCGCTGAGAGCTGCTCTGCTGAAGAGTATCTGGTACGCTTTCACTTCTCTGGACACAGAGGACAGCGGGAAAGTGTCCAAATCACAACTGAAGGTGAGACAGACAGACAGGCAGACAGGCTGAGAGAGAGACAGACTGATGTTGAGATGTGTGTTTTGATACAGTCGACTGTATGTGTGAGTCGTGTTTGTGTTCTTAATCGGTTTTGCCTTCAAACACTTGAGAGCCGTCTCTGTTTTAGTTTTTCAAATGTGTATAATGTGAATTTAATGTTCGTTTAGAATGTTTATGTGGTCCGTGATGTGATGTGTTGTGCGTTATGTACAATATGTTTATATTTATTCAAGTGATTTGTTATTTTATCAATGTCTCTGAAATGTGTTTGTTCAGCGTTAATCTCGCTCACACTTTGTGGCTTTAGAAAGATCAGCTTCAAACACATCAGCTTGTGTGTGTGTGTGTGTGTGTGTGTGCGGGTACAGGTTTGACTGTACTTGTGTTTGCCGAATGTTTGAAAATGAAAACCAAGAATGAGAATTCTTTAGCGCTTAGTTGTCCTCATGCTCACATATTTTCAAAATATCATCTATGTTTCACAGAAGACTCGTATAGACGTAATAAATGATGACAATCTATTGAAATGTTTTGAACTCTCTATTTGGCAACTAAAAAGGTTAAACATGTCGGAAACTGACCTGTGACCAGTGTTGGTTACTTTGAAAAAGTCATTCATTTATAGTTACTAATGACATTTTCAACAGTGTAATTACATTACTGTGCAGATGACTCTCTCCCAAAAGTATTTAATTACTTATTGCTAATTATTTATCTATATCCCATATCAACCTTACTTAGTGAAGGGATTCAAGTATAGACACGAAACGGCTCTTAATTCATTCAATTTAATGATATAAAATATACTTCTGATATACTTCAGAAGTAACTGTAATTAAATTACAGACAATATAAGAGTAATCCCTTACTTTACTTTCTAATGGAATTTAATGGAAAAGTAATTAAGTTTGAGTAACTAATTACTTGGTAAATAGTTACATCCAACACTGCCTGTGTAGGTTCTGTCTCATAATCTTCACAGTGTTTTGAGGATTCCCCATGACCCCACGACCCTCGAGAGACACTTCAGTGATGATGATGATGGTCCCGTGTCCAGTCAGGGATACATGCCCTACCTCAACCAGTTCATACTGGACAAGGTGCCGCTCCATTACACAACCACATCACACATGAGATCTCTCTTCATTTCTCTTGTGGAATAACTGAGATCCGTGTGTTGGGTTGCCAGGTGGTGGAGGGAACGTTTGTCAAAGAGGAGTTGGATGAACTCTGCTGGACTCTGTGCTCCAAGAAATACTACCGTCCCGACACGCACCGAGTTCTGTCCAATCAGGACGCGCTACGACTCTGGTGTCTCTTCAACTTCCTGGCGGAGGACCGGTATCCACTCGTGCTCGGGCTGGAGGAGGTGACCAGACCGCCTGAAACCAAACGATATGTTTGATCTGATATTATGATGCAATCGCTCTTGTGATTGGTGCAGGTGGAGTATTTGTTGAGGAAGATCAGCAGCATGATGACGGTGGAGTTGAACTGTGTGGACGTGGAGGAGTTTCTGTCGCAGGACTGCGTTCCAAAGGACGGGTTGAGCGTCTGGAGTGTGCTGCAGGTGGTGAACGCCGCCGCTTGGAGTCAAGGGGTTGACGGGGAGGGCGTCAGTATGGCAGTGGAGAAGGTTTATCGAGAGATAGTGGGGAACGTCCTGAAGGAGGTGAGATGATGAAACGGCCGTGTGGACGGTGTTATGATGTGTTGTGTATGAATACTGAGTGTGTGTGTGTGACAGGGTTATCTGTGGAAGAAAGGTCATTTACGCAGGAACTGGACAGAGCGCTGGTTCTGTCTGAAGCCCGGCTCTCTGTCGTACTTCATGAATGAAGACGGTAAAGAGTGTAAAGGTGTGATCGAGATGGATCAGAACTGCTGTGTTGAGGTATTGTGGCGTGTCACACGGGTCTGGTCTCCTCCTGAGTCGTCTGTGGGTGTTTAACGCTTCGCCTCTGCTGTGATTGACAGGTGCTGTCTGAGAGAGATGGGAAGAGATGCATGTTCTGTGTGAAGACCCTCAACAAAACATTTGAGATCAGCGCATCTGACTCCAGACAGAGACAAGAGTGGATTACAGGTCCAAACACTCCTTCTGTCTTTCTGCACTGTATCACTCCTCCTGTCTCACTGCTCCAGTGTCGCTCTTTCTGAATTACAGCACCTGCCTCTCTTGTTCTTTCCTTCTGCCCTGTCTCACTGCTACAGTCTCACTCATTCTGTCTTCCTGTTCTTTTCTCACTCATTTTGTCTTACTCCTCCATTCCCACTTATTCTGTCTTCCTGCGCCAGTCTCACTCCTCTTATTACACTCCTCCTGCCTCGTTGATCCCCTCTTCCTCTTCCCATCTTTCTCTTTCCGTCTTGCTCTTCCTGTCTTCCTTTTTCTGTCTCGCTCCTGCTGTCATAATTTTCCTGTATAACTCATTTCGCCTCCATTTTAATGTCTCACTCTCAGCGATTCAGACAGCTCTGCGCCTGTCTGTGGAGGGTAAGAACTCCTTGCACGAGGAGCTGAGGGCGCGTCGGCAGGAGCTGCGTGTGGAGAGGAACCGGAGGCAGGCACTGCGGGCGGAGGAGACGCGTAGGCTGCAGGAGTTGCAGGGCGAGCGCGAGGAGCATTTGGCAGAACTGGAGCATCTTAAGGAGGCACAGAGACAAGCTCAAGCCTCCTTACAGCAGGAGGAGCAGAGGAGGCTCGATCAACACGAGGAGCTGCAGAAGACCCTGCAGAGACAGCTGCAAGAGGCTCAGGAGGTAAGCAGAGAGAGAGGAGGTGATGTGTGTGAAAGGCAGAAACTTTCATCTGGACGTCCCATGAAGTTAAAATAATGTCTTCATTCAAAACTAAAAACTTTTTTATTTTACATAAATTATTTTGTAACGATCTAAGCGTGCAGAATGTGCTCTCGAAGCGACGTATACAGCCTTCAGTGCATGTGTGTGTTTGCAGGCACGTGCGAATCTTCGTGCAGAGGTGACTGTACAAGACCTGGAGGTTGAACATCAGCGCAGGAGAATCAAAGAGCTAGAAGATCTTCATCACAGACTGCAAGAAGCTTTAGATCAACAGATCAGAGCCCGACAGGAGGAGGAGACTTATAGATACACACAGACCAGGTACATACACACACACGCAAAGAGAGAGAGACCAACAGTGATGCTGCTTACCAGAGAGAGACAGAAAGGTTGTGATTAGTGATCGAAACAACTTGCCGAAACTTACAACCCACATGCTTTTTATATGACACACACACGTTATAATGAAAATAGACGAGGTGTCGTTAGCTAGAGGCGGGGTTACATCATTAATGGTTGTTTTTGTGGAGACATGTGTTGGCTGTAACTTGAGGAATCTAGCTTTGAAAATATAAGCATACGTCGTTTTTATGATCAAATTTACGCTTATATTTTCGATTATTCTTAGCGATTAATTGTGGTAAAATAAATGATTATTCTGCGTATTTAGTAGAAAATGAAGGATTATTCTAGGTATTTGTGCAAATATAAACGTTTATTCTAAGTATTTATGGTAAAACTGACTATTATTCTACATTTACGCATTTGGCAGACGCTTTTATCCAAAGCGACTTATATTGCATTATTCTGTACATTCTGTAGTATGTGCAATCCCTTGAGACCCCACCCACGACCTTGCCGGTGTTAACGCAATGCTCTTACCACTGACATACAGGAAATTAAAATTCTGGGTCGTTGTGCAAAAATAAGCAATAATTCTGGGTATTTGCTCGAAGATTAACAATTATTATAGAGTATTTATGGTAAAATTAACGGTTATTCTTAGTATTTGCTCTGAGATTCACAATTATTTTGAGTGTTTGTGGTAAAGTGAACGATTATTCTGGGTGTTTGTGGTAAAGTGAACGATTATTCTGGGTGTTTGTGGTAAAGTGAACGATTATTCTGGGTGTTTGTGGTAAAGTGAACGATTATTCTGGGTGTTTGTGGTAGGGTGAACGATTATTCTGGGTGTTTGTGGTAAGGTGAACGATTATTCTGGGTGTTTGTTGTAGGGTGAACGATTATTCTGGGTGTTTGTGGTAAGGTGAACGATTATTCTGGGTGTTCATGCAAATCTGGTCGATTATTCTGGGTGTTTGTGGTAAAGTGAACGATTATTCTGGGTGTTTGTGGTAAAGTGAACGATTATTCTGGGTGTTTGTGGTAAGGTGAACGATTATTCTGGGTGTTTGTGGTAAAGTGAACGATTATTCTGGGTGTTTGTGGTAAGGTGAACCATTATTCTGGGTGTTTGTGGTAAGGTGAACGATTATTCTGGGTGTTTGTGGTAAGGTGAACGATTATTCTGGGTGTTTGTGGTAAAGTGAACGATTATTCTGGGTGTTTGTGGTAAAGTGAACGATTATTCTGGGTGTTTGTGGTAAGGTGAACGATTATTCTGGGTGTTTGTGGTAAAGTGAACGATTATTCTGGGTGTTTGTGGTAGGGTGAACGATTATTCTGGGTGTTTGTGGTAAGGTGAACGATTATTCTGGGTGTTTGTGGTAAAGTGAACGATTATTCTGGGTGTTTGTGGTAAAGTGAACGATTATTCTGGGTGTTTGTGGTAAAGTGAACGATTATTCTGGGTGTTTGTGGTAAAGTGAACGATTATTCTGGGTGTTTGTGGTAAAGTGAACGATTATTCTGGGTGTTTGTGGTAAAGTGAACGATTATTCTGGGTGTTTGTGGTAGGGTGAACGATTATTCTGGGTGTTTGTGGTAAGGTGAACGATTATTCTGGGTGTTTGTTGTAGGGTGAACGATTATTCTGGGTGTTTGTGGTAAGGTGAACGATTATTCTGGGTGTTCATGCAAATCTGGTCGATTATTCTGGGTGTTTGTGGTAAAGTGAACGATTATTCTGGGTGTTTGTGGTAAAGTGAACGATTATTCTGGGTGTTTGTGGTAGGGTGAACGATTATTCTGGGTG
This sequence comes from Barbatula barbatula, assembly GCF_947034865.1. Taxonomy (NCBI): domain Eukaryota; kingdom Metazoa; phylum Chordata; class Actinopteri; order Cypriniformes; family Nemacheilidae; genus Barbatula; species Barbatula barbatula. The sequence goes on along the minus strand of NC_136776.1, from coordinate 23,917,070 downwards.
TTTGTGGTAAGGTGAACGATTATTCTGGGTGTTTGTTGTAGGGTGAACGATTATTCTGGGTGTTTGTGGTAAGGTGAACGATTATTCTGGGTGTTCATGCAAATCTGGTCGATTATTCTGGGTGTTTGATGTACATGGCCGATTATTCTGGTTGTTTGTACAAAGATCATCGATTGTTCTGATTGTTTGTGCAAAGCTCATCGATTATTCTGATTGTTTGTGCAAAGCTCATCGATTATTTGGGGTGTTTGTGGTAAGGTGAACTATTATTCTGGGTGTTTGTGGTAAAGTGAACGATTTTTCTGGATGTTTGTGGTAAGGTGAACGATTATTCTGGGTGTTCATGCAAACCTGGTCGATTATTCTGAGTGTTTGATGTACATGGTCGATTATTCTGAGTGCTTGTACAAAGATGGGGGATTGTTCTGAGTATTTATGGTAATATGATGATATAATGTGTATTAATAAGAGAGATGACTGTGATAATATTACTTTCCAGGCTGTTGGGAGAGGAGGAGGAGAAGGTGAAGTCTCTTCTGGCTTTACAGGAGGAACAGGAAGAGCAGCTCCTTCAGACTCAGAGAGAGAAACAGGAGCTCCGGCAGGAGATGGAGAAGAAGACTCATGCTCTCGGAGAGGCTCAGCATCAGCTGGAGAAAGTCCGGGCGAGTCGACGTCGAGTGGATCAGGACATTGCTGTGAGCTCAGCACTGTGTGTGTTTGTGTGTGTCTGTGTTTCTTCAGCGTTCTTTTATACTCATGAAAGCTTCTCCTCCGCAGGCCGCTCAGCGTAAACTCAGACAGGCCAGTACCAGCGTCAAACACTGGAACGTTCAGATGAACCGACTCATGCACCCCATCTGCCCTGGAGGTATGGCCACTCAAACACACTATCGTTACGCACTAAAAAGTATGTACTTCAATGTTGAGAAGGAGGTATGACAGGACACACTATCATCAATAAATGATAGGTAGGGATTCAAATGTTAGAAAGCAGTAATAAATGCATTGTTGTATATGAATGTGTAGAAAGATTATTTACATTTTCATACATTTTAAGAAGAAACCATCGCACTTTCTCAGCATTTCTTAACTGCAAGGGGTTGTGGGTAATATAAGTCCCAAGACTATCAAGAGTCAAATTTGGCACATTGGTTTCAATATACTGAGACTTGGAGTGCCTTATTCTATTCTAAATCTAAAGTAAAGCAGTTCTTTCCATATTGTGTGAACTCTTGAGTGTTAAAGATATGATCGTTTGTCTGTTGTCTTCTAGAGAGGAGATCTTCCACCAGTGGCTCTCTTGTCCCTGCGGTCCGTTCTCCTTCTGTCAGTGAGACGGAGTCCATAAACAGACAGAACAGCTTTGACTGCGAGGAGAACATCACACACACTGACAATATGGACTACAACAACACAAATCCATCTGATGCTGGTGATCAATAAAACTGACGTAAAGATGAATAGATGTGATGTAAAGGTGTAACCTGACATGAATGCCGTTTAAATGAATAATGTGTTAGTTGTGATCACGGTGAGTCTTGGTGCGCAGCGTGTGGGAGATTTGAGTGAAACTCTTGTGGTTTAACTTCCTGTTTCCTGTGTCAGCAAAAGATGTCGTGCTGTGTTTGAACATGAGCTGCTCTGTATCGAGCTGTGAATGTAAATAAAACTGTACATGAGTGGAGAATCACTGCTGTCAGTCTGTGTGTGTTCAGACATTATAATGAACTTAAATACCCGTCAATCACGTGACCAATCTAAACTTATATCAGACATTTCTGATCAGATCACCAACAAGACAAATCTGACCTTCTCTGATTAAAATCATGCCATTCTTAACCTGTACGCGTTTCTTTCTTCAGATCACAACAGAAGATATTTTGAAGAACGTTGATAGTCAAACAACACTGAAGTCCATTGACTGCCATTGTATGAACACAAAACCACGGAGACATTTCTCTCAATATCTTTCTTTAGTGTTTCACGGAAGAAAGACTAACAAACACATGTTTGTACATTTTACAGTGACCTGTCCCTTTAATTCTCTGTATGATAGGTCGAGCAGCGACATCTAGCGGCAGAACTGCGTCATGACGTGTTGACGTCTATCGTATGTGTATGTTGTATATTGTTGATCCTGCTGTATAAAGACAAACATAAGAACCGTTCTTCAATACAGTCTTCAGTATTCTCAGCAAAACACTTTAAGTCTACAAACGTTGAGAAACGCGCGGAAGGTCACACACAGGGTTAAATGAGCGTCATTGACGTCATAACGCGTGTGGCGCGGAGCTGTGCGGTGCGCGTCCCGGTACAAACATATGACACAAAACTCCCTTTATCACCGCAGACGAGGCTTATAGACGGAGGGGCTTCATCCCGGGGCGGTTACTCGAACGAGGTAAGAGACTCAAGAGAAAGAAAGTTTTCTGTCTGCTCGCGTGAGAAAATGTGTTGAACTCGTTTAACTCTCTCAGTGTGATGTGTATGACTGACACCAAACACTTTACATTCATACGAGCACAACTTTGACACGCACAGAGAGTTTGTTGACAGATATGTGTGAGGTCACGTGATCGAATAAAGACCACATGACAGACAGACAGACAGACAGACAGATAGATAGATAGATAGATAGATAGATAGATAGATAGATAGATAGATACTGTAGATAGATAGATAGATAGATAGATAGATAGATAGATAGATAGATAGATAGATAGATAGATAGATAGATAGATAGATAGATAGATAGATAGATAGATAGATAATGTAGATAGATAGATACTATAGATAGATACTGTAGATAGATACTGTAGATAGATACTGTAGATAGATAGATACTGTAGACAGATAGATACTGTAGATAGATACTGTAGATAGATACTGTAGATAGATACTGTAGATAGATACTGTAGATAGATACTGTAGACAGATAGATACTGTAGATAGATACTGTAGATAGATACTGTAGACAGATAGATACTGTAGACAGATAGATACTGTAGATAGATACTGTAGATAGATACTGTAGATAGATAGATAGATAATGTAGATAGATAGATAGATAGATAGATAGATAGATAGATAGATAGATAGATAGATAGATAGATAGATAGATAGATAGATAGATAGATAGATAGATAGATAGATAGATAGATAGATAGATAGATAATGTAGATAGATAGATAGATAGATACTATAGATAAATACTGTAGATAGATACTGTAGACAGATAGATACTGTAGATAGATACTGTAGATAGATACTGTAGACAGATAGATACTGTAGATAGATACTGTAGACAGATAGATACTGTAGATAGATACTGTAGATAGATACTGTAGACAGATAGATACTGTAGACAGATAGATACTGTAGATAGATACTGTAGATAGATACTGTAGATAGATAGATAGATAATGTAGATAGATAGATAGATAGATAGATAGATAGATAGATAGATAGATAGATAGATAGATAGATAGATAGATAGATAGATAGATAGATAGATAGATAGATAGATAGATAGATAGATAGATAGATAGATAGATAGATAATGTAGATAGATAGATAGATAGATACTATAGATAAATACTGTAGATAGATACTGTAGACAGATAGATACTGTAGATAGATACTGTAGATAGATACTGTAGACAGATAGATACTGTAGATAGATACTGTAGACAGATAGATACTGTAGATAGATACTGTAGACAGATAGATACTGTAGATAGATACTGTAGACAGATAGATACTGTAGATAGATACTGTAGATAGATACTGTAGATAGATACTGTAGACAGATAGATACTGTAGACAGATAGATACTGTAGATAGATACTGTAGATAGATACTGTAGATAGATACTGTAGATAGATACTGTAGATAGATAGATACTGTAGATAGATACTGTAGATAGATACTGTAGATAGATAGATAGATAGATAGATAGATCGATAGATAGATAGATAGATAGATAGATAGATAGATAGATAGATAGACAGACAGACAGACAGACAGACAGACAGACAGACAGACAGACAGACAGACAGACAGACAGACAGACAGATAGATACTGTGAATGGATGGAAGGAAAGAAGGAAGGTAAAATAATAATAATAATAATTAATAGATAAAGGAAAAAGTATAGAAATGAGAAAACATACTAAATAAAAAGGACAATTATGAATGATGTCATATATAATATTTTGAACACATACTTTAACAAATGTATAGTACAATGCAATGTAAGATAAAAGCTAAATGACATTGATTAACATTAAAGAAAGCACCTGATGATCATGGTCCGTAAGTTGTGTTTGGTTTGAACTGATGACATCAGAGTTTGTTTGTTTACGGGTAAAAGTTGTTTTGGCTGATTTGAGGACGGTTCGTGCTATTGCGACACGCGCACACACTTTATTCACAGTTGGCACAGAGTGTTTACTAAATGAGCATAAACACTTGATGACATCAAGAGAAGCAGTTTTAACTTCATTCAGTGTAGAAGTCACAGACGCTCTCAGCCCATGAAATATGTTGACATGAACTTTGAGATGCTTTAGTTTGTTCACCCCGAGCGGTCCCAATGATCTGAGCTCCGTCATGTGAAGCTCGTGTGTGTTTCTCCTGCTGTGTAACGTGTGTTTGTTCTCTCGTGCATAAACCTCTTAGACGTCCCGTATGAAACGTTTAAAACACAAAGGAAGATATTTTGAGAAATGTGTCGACGTTCTTTAGAATATCTCGAGCAGAAGTGAGAACTCGGGGTGTTTGGTGAGAGGCAGAAGCTTTAACCTCAGACATGAAAAGAGCGTTTGTGAAATTCTGCAGGAGATTAGATGTTAATCTGCTCGTGTTTATGAAAGCATTCACAGAAAATCTGCTTTAGCCCGATCGCTGCGGTCTGAGCCAGAAATAAACATCATCACCTCCGGTAAGAGACGCTCTGAACGACTTCTGCTCTCTTTTCTCTGTGTGTGTATGATCAGAGGTAGTGGTCATTTTGGCGTGTTGTCTAGATCCATGTCTTTACAGCTGGTGTGTGTTCGCTCCCAGAATGCTTTGCATGCGGTCAGCAGGTCCACTGAACACGACACAGCTGTCAAATCACTCTTGTGTTATCACATCTGTTGATCTTTGTAAAAGTTGTCTCTTGTTTTGTTGTGTTTGTCTCTCTCAGGTGTGCTATGACCGGCGTGACTCATGAACGTCTTTGATTTTTTCGAGATGGATGGAGACTCTGCCGTTCTGGCCATACGGAGCCAATTAAGCGGAGATCCAGAGGCGGTGGGCGGAGTCTATAGGGAGACTAAAGACTCCTCCCTGTGTAGCAGCCACGCCTCTCGAGGGGAGGGGCCTGACGATGAACGTCTGGAGGATGTGCTGTCTGAGCTTCGAGCAGAGGCGGGGCTTAATCTGGATCTGAGGGCGGAGCATGAGGAGATTTTAGACCTGCAGGGGGAGGAGCTTAGCTGGGACACGAGCCGACCGGACGAGAACACAAATCACAGTACAGACAGTCCTGAAAGACACGCCCCCTCTACAGGTGAGAGAGAGTCGTGATCTGTAGCACACACAAAGTGTTGTTGACTTACACATACATGTGTGTGTTTGTGTGTAGATGTGTGTGAAGCGTCATCTCTGTCAGCGCAGCTCCAGCGGGGCCGTGAGGAGGCGGGGCTTAACGTTGAGTGTCGGATCTGTGGAGACAAAGCATCAGGATTTCACTACGGGGTTCATGCCTGTGAGGGCTGTAAGGTCAGGGGTCAGAGGTCAGCAGCATCATAACCCATTGCAATGTGTCTGTCACAAACTACACAAACGTCTCTCTCTCTCACAGGGTTTTTTCAGAAGGACCATCCGTCTGAAGCTGGAATACGACAAATGTGAACGCAACTGTAAGATCCAAAAGAAGAGTCGGAATAAATGTCAGTTCTGTCGTTTTCAGAAATGCCTGATGCTCGGAATGTCCCACGACGGTGAGCAAACAACAACAGGGGCAAAACAACGGCTGTAAGAGGGCAGGACACAACAGTTGAATGTGTGTTTGCGTGTGTTTGTGCAGCGATCCGGTACGGACGGATGCCCGAGGCAGAGAAGCGTAAGCTGGTTGCCGGTTTGTCAGCTGGAGAGAAGAGCTGTCAGAACTCGGGAGGTTCGGATCTGAAATCTCTGGCCAAACGAGTCAACAACGCCTACCTGAAGAACCTCAACATGACCAAGAAGAAAGCCCGAAACATCCTGACGGGAAAAACCAACAGCAGCCCGGTAACCAGAATCACCAGCACTCGCGACTGACCTCTCATCTGTTTTACACCAGTAACATCCTCTCTGTTTCCCAGCCGTTCGTCATTCACGACATGGACTCGCTGTGTCAGGCGGAGAACGGGTTGGTCTGGAATCAGGTGATTAACGGAGCTCCGCCCAATAAGGAGATCGGCGTTCACGTCTTCTATCTCTGTCAGTGCACTACGGTGGAGACCGTCCGAGAACTCACCGAGTTCTCCAAAAGCATTCCGGGATTTGTCGACCTTTTCCTGAACGATCAGGTAACAGGGTTGAAAGGTTCGATAGCGTTTTCAACTATAAATGTACATTTATTGAGTCGTCCAACTCTGCTCCTGCAGGTGACGCTGTTGAAGTATGGAGTCCATGAGGCGATATTCGCCATGTTGCCCTCGCTCATGAATAAAGACGGACTGCTGGTGGCGAACGGCCGGGGCTTTGTCACGAGAGAGTTTCTCCGCAGTCTTCGCAAGCCGTTCAGTGAGATCATGGAGCCAAAGTTTGAGTTTGCTGTGAAGTTTAACGCTCTTGAGCTGGACGACAGCGACCTCGCTCTGTTTGTAGCCGCTATTATCCTGTGTGGAGGTGAGACGTTTGGAATCTGCTGTATTGAATGTTGATTTGTCTCAGTATTTATTTGCGTTTGTTTGTGTAGATCGTCCAGGTCTGATGAATGTTTCTCAGGTGGAGCAGATACAAGACAACATCCTGCAAGCTCTGAATCTTCACCTGCAGATAAATCATCCGGATGCCAGCTTCATCTTCCCCGGACTGCTGCAGAAGCTGGCAGACCTGCGACAGATGGTCACCGAGAACGCTCAGCTGGTGCAGAAGATCAAGAAAACAGAATCTGAGACGTCTCTTCATCCTCTGCTGCAGGAGATCTACAGGGACATGTATTGAGCTGAGCTGAGACTGACCGATCACTGTGAACTCTGGTGAATGTTATTTTTACAAAACACTTAGATTTCTACTACAGGACCAGATGATTTGTTGCTGACTGATTGAAGCTGAACTCTGAAGTGGACCTGCGGTGGTGCAGGTTAAACACACAAAGAAATGCAATGAGACAATGAAGACTTAGATTGTTACTTTCAGGCTGATCCTCCTACAAGACCAGCCTGTCTCGTATCTGTCTCGCACTTATTTCAAACTCGTTGATCTCCTAACTACAGTACACCTTATATTTTTCTGTCAACAATCACATTTTTATTTTCTCAAACGGTTTCATGAATGAATTTAACCGGTTTTAACAACTGTCTCACAACTGACTTAAACCATCTCAAACTTCTCTCAATGTAACTGTGTCATCTTAAAATCACATAATTACTTTCTCAAACCTCTCAGCCGCCTGAACTGCCTTTAACCTGTCTCG